>NC_053167.1:115456160-115756160 GCF_016835505.1 Polypterus senegalus | reverse complement strand
CATAACCCCAGGACCACCCTGTCCATGTAGACAAACTACAGTGCATCTACATATATTGATTTCTGGTGATCTGAGGGTCATCTAATCTAATCTCATCTCATCTTAGTCTAGATTGACTTTCAAAGCAGGAGAAGGATGAAAGATCCAAGTAAGGTGATAGCAGAAGAACATCCTGCAAATCTGGGAAATGTTTTTTTAGATCACTAGTAGAGTGATAACTCCTTTAGAAGCAGCAGCTCTGGCATTATCCTAATAAATCCTAAACTCATAAGTATTACCAATTCCCCTTGGTTATCAATTCATGAGATTACTGACGCTATCCATCCATGCATGCATTCAGAGAACTGGCCCAGTCCAACTCTAGGTTCATAAAGGGTGGAAGGCACAAATAAACTTGGTTTCTATGTGGGTCAGTCAGTCAGTCATTATCCAACCCGCTATGTGGGTTCCATTTTTAAAAGTCACGTCAGTCCTATTCCTGAAACTAACAAAATGTACCTGAACCCTGTTGCATAAATACACATTCATGAATAGTTATACTTTTAAGGTGTGTGGCAGTAGTCTCTGTAAAGTTATGGTGGCTGTCATCCCACAGATGCATTCATGTAAGAGGGTAAGAATTATGATTATCTAGTGCTCCCTTGTCTCATGTTATGATGGAAACAGAGGTAATTTACCAAGTTCTGTGAACCTTTTACTTTAAAAAATGTATTTCTTCCTAATAGTAATGTACTTCAGCACTATGGCCGAAAGCATTATACAATGGATTCAGAAAGTATTCAGACCCTTTCACCTTCTGCATACTTTATTGTGTTGCAGATTTAATTTTAAATGGATATATGTTTGCCACTGTGGTGGGCTGGCGCCCTGCCCAGGTTTGTTCCTGCCTTGCGCCCTGTGTTGGCTGGGATTGGCTCCAGCAGACCCCCGTGACCCTGTAGTTAGGATATAGCGGGTTAGACAATGACTGTCTGACATATGTTTGTCATTTTATCCTATCAGTCTATAATCAATAAACCTTAGTAACAAAGTATAAACATTTAACCCCCAAAGCACACCATGCTTCACCTTAGGAGTAATATTAGGCAGGTGATGGACATTGCCTGGTCTTAGCTTGACATACTGCAGAAGCAATTTCATTTTTGTTTCATCAGACCAGAGAATCTTTTATGTCACACTGTCAGAGCTCTTTAAACTGTCATATACCTTTTACACAAAAATGGCCTCCATCTAGCCACTTTACCATAAACACTTGATCAATGGTGTGCAGCTGAAATGGTCATCCCACAGACAGCTTCTCCCATTTCAGCAGAGGGTTTCTGAAGCTCTGTTAGGTTGACCATTGGGTTCTTGACCTCCTCCCTGTTCAGTGGCATTCTTGCCCTGATACTTAGTTTGGCTAACACTAGGAAGAGTCCTGATGATTCCAAGCTTCATCCATTGTACATTATTGAGGCCACTGTGCTCCTGGCAACACTTAAGGCTTTAGAAATGATTTCACATCCCTGTCCTAAGCTATACCTCACCACAATTTGATCGCAGAAGTCTACACAGAGTTCCTTGGATTTTCATGGCTTTGGTTTTGTCCTGACCTACAGTGTAAATTGTGGGACCTCATATACACAATTGTATGCCTTTGTAAACAATTTCTAATAAATTCATTTTGCCTCAGGTACACGCTAATCAAGTTCTAGACACATCTCAAGGAGAATTAAATTTAAATGGATGTACCTAAATACAATTTGGAGCGCTACAGACAAGGATCTGAATACTTATATGAATCAGAAATTTCAGGTTCCTGAAAAAATGATTTCACTTTGCCATTCCAGTTATCGAGTGCAGATTGATGAACAAAAATAGCAAATGTATTTGTTTAAAATTAAATCTACAACACAGTAGCATGTACAGAAATTGAAGAGGTCTGAATACTTTGTAATCCACTACATGCAAGAACAACATCCTCAACAGCCTTTACAAACAGTCCCTTTAAGTGTTTATCCAGAGAAAATTGCAATTCTATAACATATGGCTTTTTAACTTTTAACAGCTACTTAATAATCAAACAAAATTAATTGCTCAACAACGCAGAGGTACATTAAATGCTTAGAGAAAAGCCACTTCTCATATTGTTAAAATCTCGCCCTACTCTTATTATCCCCTTTGCACTGACAGATGCTGCAAACACACAGTGCATGTGATTGGCATTCATATTAGAGAAGATGGCAAAGGGCAGCCCTAACCCACTTTGCTTTATTGGTACAGTTAGAAATTTCCAGCAGAGGTTAAAAATTTCTAGTGCTGTATCAGACAGAAGACAGGAAATTAACCTGTTCCAAAAAAACCCAATACATTACAATTATATTTTATTTTGTCTGAGCCCAACCAACTTGTTTTAAATTTTGAGCCACATCTTAACTCACAACAAAAATCCTGAAATCCACATTAGCCAGATTTTCTTTGCGTAACCAACAGTTCCTGGTAACGGTTTGCACTGGTGCAGGATGTGTATATCAAACCGTCATTGGTAGTCTTGACCTGGCCTGATGCAGAAATCTGCTCTTCCAATTTCAACATAGGGTACCAGTACCTTTTTGAGAATATTCAAGGGGAACCCACCGTCTCTGATCAACTTTCAATGTCTCATGATGATGGATCGACATTTCACCTTACTGGCACCTTTTTCTAGAGAACAAGACTCGGAGTGGAGGACAAATGTGTGGATCTACATAACAAAGAAACTGAGTGTGGGAACAAAAGTACCTTGTATTTTAGGATAGAGCCACCACAGAACCCTTCCACGATAAAACAGGTGCCACTAGAATTGTAATGTCAAGAATGCCATTCTTTACACAGATTTTGGTAAATAATATAGGTGCAGCCATTTAAAACAAGCACAAAGAAGTGCCATTAACCAAGCTCAACAATAAACATGTATAAAAATGAGCAAGAGACCTGGCAATACCATACCTTGATGTATGATATGTCTATGTTCAAACTTTATTTTGTTTTAACCTCTTTTGTTTTAGAGTTTTCACCCACTGTTCCTTTATCTCCTTGTGGTTTTGCACAATTTCTTATTTTTTCTAACAACCCTCTACCTCCTTCCATTCTCTTCTCTTCACGGGTGCCCACCATTCACACACACTTTGAATTTTAATCTTTTTCCTTCTCCTCCACTCTACCCTACCTTCCACCACACCACCTTCATATTCAGTATTCTCTCTCTTCTTCATTTCAGGGCACACTTCTACGTGTGCCTGTGAGCCAGATTTACTATTTAACATTCTTCAAAAGCAGAGAATGAAAAGCTTCCTCTCACTACAGCAAAATCATTTATCCCAAATTGTTATATATTCATGAAGCAATAAATTGGATCTTTGAGAAACTGATTTATTCCAGCTTGAACCTTCTTATTGAGCATGTGAAAGTAGGCCTAAATTCTAAAAGGGTCTCATTTAAATTTAAACAAGTATGAGCATTTGTATATGGTACAAATATCACAACTGCATAAATATTTTATATTTGCATTTAAAATGAGATGGTTATTTTTATGACACTTTAATATCTCCCAAGCCTGTAGCTGATAGACAATAGGTGCAAAGTGAAATGTGCATAACTTGTAATCCCAATTTTTCTGTGTAAATCGAAGTCTATGCCTTACATTTTTCTAGATATGGAAGGCACACTTAAGGCAGTCTTTCTTTGCTAAAATAAGATGAGTTGAGTAAGAGCCAAACTTTTCAAAGGAATTGTAATGGTAAGTGCACATACAGTACAGGCCAAAAGTTTGGACACACCTCCTCATTCAATGTGTTTTCTTTATTTCCATGACCATTTACAGCACTCCATCACTCTCCTTCTTGGTCAAATAGCCCTTACACAGCCTGGAGGTGTGTTTGGGCTCATTGTCCTGTTGAAAAATAAATGATCGTCCAACTAACCTGACTTCTGCACAACACAACTGCTGGTCCCAACCCCATTGATAAAGCAAGAAATTCCACTAAATAACCCTGATAAGGCACACCTGTGAAGTGAAAACCATTTCAGGTGACTACCTGTCGAAGCTCATCGAGAGAATGCCAAGAGTGTGCAAAGCAGTCATCCGAGCAAAGGGTGGCTATTTTGAAGAAACAGACGATGGAAGATTCTGTTTTACCCCCTACAAGCTGACTTATTATTGGAATGAGGATTGTATTTATGTATGTATGATTTTGGATTAAAGGCCAAAAGCTAGAGAGAACCATGCACTATTAGACAGAAAGGTATAAAGGCATATAGCATTATGTTCATATGTTAAACCTATTTTGACAGATAGGGGGTGCCACCAAGTCTCAAACCCTGAACACAACGCAGTCATGGCTTCGCTTTCTAAATACTGTGCCTTACAAATACTTCTTCTGAGGTTGCACAAGCACAATACAGGCAAATTTCTCTTCCTCCCTTCTCTTTTTTCTCCATTCACCTCCCTTCAGTAAGTGTTGATTTTCTTCCTCCCGACTCTGACGCCACTGGAGGAGGCTGGATGGCTTCCATTTATATTGGACCCGGGAGTATTCCTGGTAGCAGTACCCAACCTGATGAAAGCAGTTCTGGGTTAAAAAGAAGCCATAGAAAACTGGGATATTGAAGCTCTGCAACACCCCTTGGGACCCAGCAGGGCTGAATCATGACACTTCAACTCCCATCATGCCCTGCAGGTCTCAACATGGTTACTGAGGTCCTGGGATGCCACCATCTGAAATAGGAGCCTTCCCCCACTACTCCTTTGTTTTGTCCTCTTGTCCAGGTAAGGGTCCCATACCCATCAGGGATGGAATGCCAGTCTATCACTTTCCTTCCATTCTGGCTTCCTTTCTTGACAAAGGTCATCCTTTTCTTCTGGGCAAGATAGTGGATAATCCTGCCTGCCACTTACATAGTGTATGTGATGACATATAGAAACATTAAAAAATGCAACTAAGACAAGTAAGCCTTAAACAAAACATCATGAAACATCACAAACAAGAAGTTTTCTCTTTTGTGTGTGTGTATTATCAAATTTCATCTTTATTTTTTGAGTGACCTTTTTACTTTGAATTTCACTGAAACTTAAAAAGAAGACACCTAGACTCTGTATTTTTTTTTGTACACTTCCTCAAACCTTTCTGGTAGCTTCATTTTGAACTATTTTGGAAACCCTTGACAAAGGCTGCTACAAGTAGAGTGATAATATTCCTCTTTTTGTTTTGGACAAATTCATATCAATAACCTTCAATGAGTTGTCCTAGGTATAGCATCAGTATATAAAGAAAACTTCTTGCTCCGTTATGTTATAAAATCTTCTTTTTCTGAACTGATACTGTATATGAAATGTCCTTTATGAAATATTCCAGTTGCTATTGAGATACACATTAATAGTCCAGTACATTTTAACTGGACTTCAATAGACTTTCAAATAACTTGAAGTAAAAACTCATCGCTGCAGCACTTTAAAAGATAGTGTTGTTTATGCTCAGGCAAACAGAGGCCATGCTGTTTTGTAGTTACCCAAGAGGATGCCCTCAAAGCACAGAGCAATTAAGAACAGCAATTCATACCCATGGGATTCAAAATATCTGTTTTGATTTTTTTTTTACACTGTAAAGTAACATGTTGATACACTGACTAGCACTGCTGCCTCTCTGTGTCCTTGTCATTGTGTGTGTCACGTTTGTACATTCTCCTCATGTCTGTGTGATCAGGTTGGGTTATTAAATAATTCTGAAGAGGCACCTGTAAGTGAGGCCCCCACATAAAAAACTAATCGGGGGAATGCTCTGACACCTTCAGTATGTCCCTGTCCTGGGCCAGAAAACAAACTGTATTTTAGGCACATAGTGTATGTTTTTCTGCATTTTTAATTGAATGTTATTTTTCTGGTGTAGTTTACTTCAGCTGTACTCAACTCTTATATCCTCTAAGGTCCTCCAGTGTACCACGAGAACATGTGAGGACCCCCTACATCGGCCATGATATTTATCCAGTTGTACCTTTGCCGCTGTCTTGACAAAGATTATTGTTTTTGAACTTAAAAGCATATTGCTGCTGGTGCTATTACACTGCCTATTTTTATTTTTAAATGTAATTCGAGTTAAAGATGCTAAGATTTGCATTGGGTGTGACGAGGATGGATAAGATTAGAAATGAGGACATTAGAGGGTCAGCTCAGGTTTGACGGTTGGGAGACAAAGTCAGAGAGGAGAGATTGCGCTGGTTTCGACATATGCAGAGGAGAGATGCTGAGTATATTGGGAGAAGGATGCTAAGGATAGAGCTGCCAGGCAAGAGGAAAAGAGGAAGGCCTAAGAAAAGGTTTATGGATGTGGTGAGAGAGGACATGAAGGTGATGGGTGTGACAGAACAAGATGTAGAGGACAGAAAGATATGGAAGAAGGTGATTCGCTGTGGCAACCACTAACGGGAGCAGCCAAAAGAAGAAGCAGAATTCCAAACTAACAATCAATCAATCAATCAATCAACATTTATTTATATAGCACATATTCATATTCAAAAAAAACAAAACAAAGGACATTTAAAAAAAAACTGATATATTATTTAATTAAAGTAATTTTGCTAGTACTTGAATTTCATAATTATAAAATAAGTTCTCATTTTTTAGATAAACAATAACCAGTAATTACCAAAAAACAGAATTTGTCACTGCAGATCTTCTAGATGACAACAATAGCTGAGCACTACTCACTTGGCTTAAATTGTACTTTTTTGAATTGAGCATAAAATGATTAAGCATTTCTGAAAATAAAAAATGAAAAGCAATTTTTAAATTGCAGAATTAGTCACTGCAGAAATTGTTTTCATAACTTAATCACAGAAGCAATTTTGCTGTCCTCTGGATTCAGTACTGGAGCATGTCCAACAGCAATACGCACATTTTACTGGAGTGGAAATGCAGGAGGAGTTTTCTCTACACAAACAATCAAGTCAGCAGAAAAGACAAAGATTTGTGTTGGGTGGTGGCAGCTGTCAGGTAAGCCACAGTAGGGTGGAGCTTTAAAACGTGAGTGGAGTGGCAGCAGTGGCTCGTGAGAGTCGTCAAGATACCATCACCTTCATGAGACACAACACATCTTTGACACCATGTTCAAATACTTACATTTTGTAAGGCCTGACACCTTTACATTTTTTTCTTGTTGGGTCATCAGCAGCAGACCATTCTCATTAAACACCGGAGACACATTTTAATGCCGGGAGTAAATGTGATCTACTAAAGTATATATGGATACAATCTACATATGAAACACACTTTAAAGAAGGTCTTTGAGAAAACTAACAGTCACTGCAGACTGTATGTAATATGTTAATTTAATCCAGTCAACTTGACCGTACTTCACACTTAATGAAACAGCGGCAAAATGAATTAAAGTCTATTAATGGCACTTGATCGCTATCTGTGTTGTTTCTTGATAATGGTCTTCATCCACAAACACCAGTAGAGTTGCTTTTTGTCCCTTGTAATATGGGATCGCCCACATTGAAAAATAAATTATAGCATACTGCACCGAAACAATAACAGACATAACTTGACCCATATTTTCATACACATCGATTCATATATACACTATATATACTGTAGCTTATCAAAGTGCAGACAATGAGAACAGTTAAAATCAAACCAGTTAGACAAGTGGAGTGAATGAGTTTCATGGAACACTTACATTACCGACGAACAAGCAATGCATACTCAGTGATATTGTGTGTCAGTGTCATCCTTGCTAATGTGTTTCATTCATGTATTGACAATTGAAAGTCATATTGCACAGTATAACAGAACGTTTAGAACAAGACCATGCATGTATAGGTCTGAATGTGAGACATAAAGTCAGTGAGTCACCCCTGTCACTGGTGACAAATGCAATTGCCGTGGAGCTTTCTTGGTCACCCAAGAATTATCTGACCTGAAACAGCAATGTACAGGTGCTACATATGTCCAAGAAGCTAAACCGCAGATACCGCAGACTGGAATTACTTGATTCCTTTTATCTCAATCCCCCTAAAGTAGACATGGTATGTTTTTGTTTAATTAATTGTATGTTATCTAATGTAACCTGCATTATAACCCATATTAGACTAAATATTAACTAATGAAACTCAAACTCGTCTTAAATTTTGTGAAACATGACTTCCGCTATGAATTAGTTTACTGTTTTAACTTGTATATTTTGTATATTGTCCTCTATTACTTGTCTGACTGTCACTGGGATGCCTAATGTATGTTAACTAAAACAACAAAGAGAGGCATACGCGGAAGCCACTTGTATAGAAACACATATGCAAAAACGTCACCTACCTGGAAATGAATGGAAGAGGAAAGAAATTCTGAAATCACCACTCAGTAAGCATAAACTGAACAAACAGTATCCACCACACAGTATAAGCAAACTCACGGCTGCCTTATATGCACATTATTATTGTAAAGAACAGACATTATAAACCTGCAGCTAAATGGTGTTTGAGCTAACTAATCACACGTGAAGGTGCATCTCCTCTTAGTGATGTAAAGATAACATGGAACCAGAAAAGGAACAGCTTATATAATGGCAAAAGATCAGAGCCACGGGGCGTGTAATAAGGAATGTGCTGTGTTTAACAGATCTGACTGCGCATGAATGGTTGAGTGTTGCAAATAGTAAGGACAGAGCAACAACAATTTATTTCTCATATAGCCCAAAATCACAGAAGGTGTACCGTAATTGTCTTTAATATGCCATGTTTTTTGATAGCACCCCAGCCTTGACTCCCTAAGAAGACAAAAAAAACCTTGTTGGTGAAAAAAAGGAATAAATCTTGGAAAAGGCAATTCAGTAAGAGACCCCTTTCCAGTTAGGTTGGGCGTGCAATGGGTGTCAAAAAATGGGGTAAACACAACACACAAAACATAACACAAGTACAGTAATCCCTGTATACCTGGTTGCGTTCCAGAGCCCCCCCGCGATAGGAGAAAATTCGCAAAGTAGAAACCATATGTTTGTATGGTTATCTCTATATATAATCTTCATTTGGATCTTGATCTTTGTTTGTCCGTGGATGAATTAGAAGAAGAAGCGCTAGATGGCAGTAGAGAGACAGCTAAAACATAGGCATTGCATTAAGAATCTCCTCCAGGCTTATACTACTGAAGACTGTAGTACTCCAGTCACATCTCAAAACACAGACATTCAAACTAAACAAATTGTTGTGCTTTAAATGAACTAAAGAGATCTTCAATTAGATCTTGATCTTTGTTTTCCCACAAATTCCACACATGCGTAGACCACCTTCCAGTTTAGTACGTTGTTGTTACTCACGGATGTCAACAATGTGCCGGAATAACGAAAGGGGTGGTGGACAGTGTTACGCTGGTTAGCTCCTGAGGCCTGGTTAGAGAATGAGATTGCCGAAGATAAAAAGTACGTGCCAACATAACATATTACTGAAAGAAAGACAGTGGGTAAAATGAATGACAACGTAACAGTACGTTCTGGAAATTATTATTGTTACGTTGTAGCTGGCGAGTGCTGTGCATCTCACAATTGTACCGTGGCTTGCTCACATGTGATCCCTATTTATGCTTTAAAGAGCCTGGATACCTATGTGTCCCCCTTTTATAACCATTGCTCCGTGTATATTGCCTTACTCTTTGGATTGCCACAAAGCAACCTGCGAGATTGGAGAGATTGGTTGAGAAGACATCGTGAAAGGAAACGATAGAGTCGTGAAAACGAGACGGACTGTGAACGGACAGAAGCAGAAATGCTCCCACACCACCACATAATTACTATTCGGACAGTGATTCTGAGTAGGCCGTTCCTATCGAATCAATGTCCAAGGGTTTTCTTTTGTAATTTTGTTTCCCTTATAAAAAATCATAATGCTGTGCGATGAAGGGCCCAGTTCATGACTGGCAGCCGCATTTAAACAGGGAGCCCTTCACAGACAACTTTAACACACGCAACGTAGTTGGGCGCACGTGGCTAGTTTTTTTATATTTTAAGCCCTTAGAAACTCTCCCACACTGTTTATAAATATTCTCTGCACAGTTATACAGCATAAACCCTCGTTTATTGCGGTTAATCCGCTCTAGACAGATAAATGAATTTCCACAAAGCAGTATTCTTTATTTATAAATCTAATATTTTCGCAGTTAGAGCATAGAAAACCTGTTTACGACCTTCTAAATACGTTTTTTAACATTATTAGAGCCCTCTAGATATGAAATAACATCCTTTAGTCAAAAGTTTAAACTGTGCTCCATGACAAGACAGAGATGACAGTTCTTTCTCACAATTAAAAGAATGCAAACATATCTTCCTCTTCAAAGGAGTACACGTGTCAGGAGCAGAGAATGTCAGAGAGAGAGTAAACAATAAAAAATCAATAGGGCTGTTGGGCTTTTGAGTAGGCGAAGCACCGAGATAATGCAGCTGCAATGAAGGGATCAATGTGAAGGTAGTCTTTCAGCATTTTTTACAGGAGCGTCCGTATCTTCTAAGCAAACAGCCACTGTGCAAACAGCCCCTCTGCTCACACCCGTTCCGTCAGGAGCAGAGAATGTCAGAGAGAGAGAGACAAAGACAAGCAAACAATCAAAAATCAATACAGGCTGTTAGTGCTTTGAAGTGTGAGAAGCACTGCACAGGAAGCATATCGTATATCATTGAGGAGTTTTATTTAATACGTAATACGTGCTCTGATTGGGTAGCTTCTCAGCCATCCATCAATAGCGTCCTTTGTATGAAATCAACTGGGCAAACAAACTGAGGAAGCATGTACCATAAATTAAAAGACCCATTGTCCGTAGAAATCCACGAACCAGTGATGTAAAATCCGCGATGTAGTGAAGCCGCGAAAGTCAAAGCGCGATATAGCGAGGGATCACTGTAATCCTCTTCACAGAGCTAGATGGCCTATCTATTGCCACCTCAGAAATACAATACAATAGGACAAGCTACAAAGCAAAATGCAGCAAATAATTATATTACTCATTAGTGTAAATAAAAAACTATCACATATGAGGGTACAGATGTGTTCAGAGTCCAGGAGACCTCGGCCAATAAGCCGCCTCCCCCACTTGTAACAGGTGTCTGGTCACACTTACAGGTAATCTAACTTAGACACCATTTAAATATCCGACTACGCCGCCCAGTTTTATCAAGAGACTGGGAACTCCTGAAATTTACCAATAATAGCACACAGGTTTCTTTAAATTGGGCGGTGAGTAAACACACAATGAAAGACACAACAGTAATTTCAGGAAAAGCAACAGTAACTTCTATTACATCAGACAATAACAAGTACATTAAAAAGATAAATGAACATAAACCAAATCTAACAGTATCATGAAGAAAATTTCTTTTTTAGAAAAGAAAGTACACAGTCCACACTCTAAAAGTCCATTAAAAACAGAATTGGATGATACAACCTGTAGTGGTGCAAAGTCCAGTTTGTTCTCAGTGTTACCCCAACACTTAATTGTTCAACTGTCCACGGATGCACTCTGTTCACCGGACACTCGTTTCCCAAGAGAAGTCTTGTCAAAATTGTGGAATCCCTGTCGGGGTCTCTTCGTTGTTCCTTTTTTTCCCACCCTGGGCTCCTTGCATTGCTGTGACCTAGGCACGCCTTATTTCTTGTCTGCCAGCTTTGCTCGGTCCTTTCATGTGGATTCACTCTCTCGCTGGACCCACAACCGGCGTCTCCTTGTAGAGCTGTCTCTTCCTCCCTGGAAGTATTGCCGTCCTTGTGCCTCACGCCGTGCCAGCCACGTACCCTTGTCAGCCTGCGAGCCCCTGTGCTCTGTCCGAGTGCCTTGGCAGCGTTTTCTGTGGACTGTTCCCCTCCTGACACACTACTGGCCATTCCACAGCTGAGTCAGTGCTGGGCCAGCCAATCTGATGAATGGACCCCTCTACCCGATGATTCTGGTGCCCCTTTCTCAAAATTGACTTTTCCATAGATAGGTAGGAACTCCTGCATGTATCCTTCTGAAACAGTTAATTAGCGGTATAACATTTGACAACGAGTTGGGGATACAGCATGAATAGCGGCTTTTCCTTCTGTGTATTTTCAGACTGAAATTAAAATATTTAAGGTAAAAGTTACCTTCAGTATTCTTGTACTACAATATCATTTTCTTTCTAATTTCTTTTTTATTCATATAAATGTAATGAATTACTGCATTTTAACTAATATTAATAGCTAGATGCCATTTCAGGTGCTTTTCTTCTTTCATGGAGTAAGTGATTGTGTTTTCATACTAGTATTCTTTGATTGTGATTTTATGCTAGTACTGTATTGTTAATTTTCTTTTTATAGTTATTTTTCTTTTGGTAATTTCACTTTATTGTTGATACAGACTGAGTTGGCCTCTAATTTGTTTAACTAAGTGGGTGGTATTATCACTAAGAAGGGATTGTATTTACTGCATTTAATATCTGATGGATGGTTATTGAGATTTTTATATTGTTGGGATCCCTTTTGTTATTAAAAGCAACATGAAAACCCTGCAAAGTCACAGAACTTCCACAACTCTTAACAGCACATCAATTGATGCCGTTTTCCCATCACCTGAATTGGAATCTTCTGTGTATGAAAGCTATTGAGCGACCACAAGTCACTTTTATTTTGCTTTCTAAATGACTTTGTAAGATGCTGTTAAAAAGCATGAATTTAGTGTAGTCTACAAACACGTATAATTATATTCTGTTATTAATGTTATTTCTGAATATGACTTATAGTTAACAAATTATCTAATAAAAAAAAATGTGGCAAGTGTGACTCTGCACCTGAATGTTAAGCCATGCATACACTTTCTATCTTTCCTTTTGCCTTTCTCAGTTTGTGTTTCCTTGTCAGCAAGTTCCTTATTGGAAATTATTCAGTAATAATCACACCACTTGCTTCAAAATCCTAAAACGTTTAAAAAGTTAAGTTTGTCAATCAGGCAGACTTAGGGGACACCTTCAAGGTTCAGGCAAGGTAAATGATTCCACCTGTCGTCAACTTCCTCTTCTTTTCCACCTGCAGTTCCGAAGGGCAAAGTTGAGAAGATGCCTGAACTCACTTAAGTCACATACTTGAAGTCCAACCCTTTCTGAGAAAATTTCTGTTCATTCAAAAAGCTCCCAGGAAGCTGGCCATTCATTGCAGGACCTACAGTCAACAAAGATGAAGCATCTGTAACACAGCTGACTGAGACAGCCTTGAACCAAGGCATTGGCCATTTATTTGCATTTATTTCACAGAATTTGTTTATCGATTCTGCCCGGAGTTTGTTCCTGCCTTGCGCCCTGTGTTGGCTGAGTTTGGCTCCAGCAGACCCCCGTGACCTTGTGTTAGGATATAGCGGGTTGGACACTGACTGACTGACTGTTTATCAATTAAACAGGATCACCCTTAAAGTTTTGTCTCCCTTGTTTATTACAAGTAATAATTGAAATACTTGGATGACAGTCACTATGAGCTGCCTACTTATGAATCGGAGTGTAACTGGTGTTCACTGCACACGCTGTTCTGCTGCACTCTGAATTAAATGAATCCGATCAACCACCGAAATGTATACGTTGTGACTTGCAATATGCCACTTTATATAAACATCTACAAAGGAGTAAGGAAGCAACACTAAGTTCCTTTGTCTGTTAACATTTATTATTAACAGGCTGAAATGTTAAGACAGAAAACACAAAGTATGAATGCTGAAGCTCTGTCAATGCAATTCCTTCTCTTACAGTTACACACAATGAGCGCTGCCGAACGATGCTAATTTACAACAGCATACATATTCATGTACTGCTTAGTATACAAATATGAAAAAAAAGTAGCATACTGAAATGTTAACACAGAAAACAGAAAATATGGATGCTCAGGCTCTGTCCACTAATTTCCTAATAACAAAAAACCTGTGGAAAGGTCATTGGATGCTCACATTAACACATAGCCAAAACTAATATCGAATTATTCAAAAGACCTCAAAATAGCAATAGTATATTTTCTAGAAGATCATATTACAATTATGGTCACATACAAAAAAAATTGACTTTTAATTAATTTTAATTAATTCCACAGTACAGAGAGTACCGCATGCTTACCTCCTGTCACAGTTATACACAATAACACGGGTAACAGATTAGAGAAAAACGACAGGAAAATATACAACATAATGAATATCAGCAAGATTTGCTGAAGCTCAAAATAACTAAAATTAGCATTTTAGCCACCTGTCACAGGAGCATCAATGACATCACTCAATTCAACCTTCATATTCATGCCTTGGCAACAGGGCCAGAAAATAATGGTACCCATAACAAAAACATAATTGCATTGTGGCAACTCTTAAAACAAACAATACTTAAAACAAATAATTAGCAATAATTAAAAGCTACAATAGTTGCATATTTAGAATCCTTAAGTTCAAAACCTAACAAACTTCAGCATTCACAACACTCAAAATGATAATTGGTGACTGGAGCCTATCCTGGCAGCACTTGTCACAAGGTAGGAAACAACCTAGCAAACCATGGCAGAGCTTACCCATACTCATAAAGTGGTAATTCATAATCACCAGTTAAACCAACATACTGTAGATAGATAGATAGATAGATAGATAGATAGATAGATAGATAGATAGATAGATAGATAGATAGATAGATAGATAGATAGATAGATAGATAGATAGATAGAACTGTATTTGTCCCCTTTCAGGGACAGAATGTGCAGATCCTACAATTAAAGTACAGGAACTCAACATAGGGTGCTGTATCACCCAGGAGGCAGAAACACTAAACACTGCAACTCCCTGATGTGTATTTTAAAATGAGTATCTGGATGGGGGCACTGTTGAACTGTCCCTGAACCAAAATAATGCCAAAGAGGCCAAAGTATGTAAAATAAAATGACTATATTACAAAAAGAGTAAACAAGGAGACAATGCAATACTGGTAACAAAAAAACCAAAATGCCTAGCACCCACTG
This sequence comes from Polypterus senegalus, assembly GCF_016835505.1. Taxonomy (NCBI): domain Eukaryota; kingdom Metazoa; phylum Chordata; class Cladistia; order Polypteriformes; family Polypteridae; genus Polypterus; species Polypterus senegalus. The sequence continues at coordinate 115,741,175 of NC_053167.1, read as the reverse complement.
GGTGTGACTATATATGTTCAAGCCTGTCTATCAAGGTTAGGTGCTGGATTGTCATGAAATCGCACTCCAATCTATCCTACGTCAGATATTTAGCACTGTGGTAACTGAGGTCAGACACAAAACTGCAAAGTCTGGATTACAAACCCCCTCGGAAACAGTTTCATATAGCGATAGCTAATAGAAGAACTGCCATTTTTAGCTGCACAGAGACGGGATATAAGCTTTATAAGCAGGGCACTTCCTAAAAATGTCAACTGAGCTCTTTCTCTGTCACACCACCCCTAGCTTTCTGTGCTGCACCATCACTACACTCCTCCCATGCCCAGTGCAAATCCTGCCAAATAAGTGTCCTGTCATGGAATCACACAGTGATGCACTCCAAGTCACACATTTTGCACTGTGGTAACTGCCGATTGTCATGTTATTTGATTATAAAGACCCTCAGAAGCACTTCCTTACAGAATGAGCAAATAAGAGAACTTTCATTCTCGGACAGGCAGACACTGTGTAAGTGCCGCAAGCAGCGTACTTCCTTGTGACATCGGCTGAGCTTATTGTTTCACTTAGTCTGCACCTTTCTGCACAGCACATCCAGTACAAGTGCCTACCAGACTTAATCACAAAGTAGTATCTGCTTTTGCTCACACCCTCCAACATTCCTCTTCATTCTCTCTCCTTTCTTTATTTCTTTCTCTGGTCATACAACTGACTAACTCCCACTTCATATGTCAGGAAAAGATTAGCGGAATCCCAGGGGCCAGCCTGTCAGAGATCCCTCTAGTGGTCACAGGGGTCCCTACAATCCTGGACAGCTGCTTTCAATTAAAGTGCCAAGTAACCATAACTGTCCAGCCAGTGTAATGTGACGTGGGGAGATATATTAAAAAATATTTCTTCCTGCTGCCACTTAATGGCACAAGGAATTTCTAGTATGCCCCCCCACACACATACACTATTTTAAAACATACACTGGCAGCCAAATGCATCTCCAGAACTCCATGCACACTTCCCTTGTTTAAGGTGGCCTGTTGTCCCTGACAATGGTTAGTGACAGTCTGATTCTTGTCCTGTATTGTGACACTCTCAACAGGAATATGGTCCTGCAGAGCCGTTCATTACAAATGCTGAGTTTAAAGCTGTGCTTTTGTAAAAAATCTTCTTGAAACTTCTGCTCTTCTGTCTTTATCAAAAATAGGAGTAGCCTGTATGTTTAAATTAAGTCATTTAACAGGAAGGCAGGGTGTGGAGAACAAATGATTCTTGGAAAAATGCAAATAAAATTTAATATGTAAACAGAGTTATTGCTTAATAAAGAAATGATAGTTGAAACTGTAAAACAACAGCATGACTAAATATGATGGTGTAGTAGTTATGGCAGTTGCCTCATATCTTGTTAATGGTGGTTTCAAACACCAACATACATACTATCAGTATGGAGTGAGAATATTCTCCTTTAGGTGGGAACTCTTCCGTGGATTACAAAAGTATTCAGACCCCTTCAATTTCTGCCCACTTTACTGCAGGGGTCATCAATCATGGTCCTAGAGGGCCACAGTGGCTGCAGGTTTTTATTCCAACTAGTTTACTAATTAGAATGCAGTCCATGCTGATAATGAAACATGGTATTGAACTGTTTGGCTTGTTAATGCTCGCATTCATCCAAGAGCAATTTTAATTGCACTGTAGAGTTTCCTTCTGTGAGAACATCATCCAAGTGTTTTGTGGACCAGAAGGGATTTAAACTTAATGGCCCTTCCAATTCCCCTCTCATTTATTTCTAAACATTTTATATCACAGATATTTCATAGTAAGCATGTCAGCTGGAGAGCTGCTGGTTTATTGGTTATATGCATTTCATTATTAACTAATGTCTGATTAGGAAAACAGACAATTAAAACTTATATGCAGCTGCTAAACGCCACAGGGTTGTGTGCTCAGCCCAGCACTCTTCACGTTATTCACACACAATTGCTCTGCCATCCATGTCATAAATATGGTTGTGAAGTTTGCAGATCATACAACTGTGGTGGGTCTCATATCTGACAATGATGAGACTCACTACAGAGAGGAGATACAACACCTAGCACTATTGTGCTCAGCCAAAAACCTCATCTTGAACACCAGCAAGACTAAAGTGATCATTGTGGACTATAGGAGGTCCAGAAGAACAGAACATGCTCCAATATTCATACATGAGGAGGCTGTAATGTGTGTGGACAATATCAAGTTCTTGGGTATCAACATTACATCGGATCTGACCTGGTCTTTGAACACATCTCACCTGGTAAAGGAGGCCCAACAAAGACTCTTCTTCCTCAGGAAGATGAAACGTGCTGGATTCTCCTCTCGGCTGCTCACAAACTTCTACAGATCCGCTATAGAAAGCATTCTCTGTCACAGTATGACAGTATGGTACGGTAGCTGCACAGGACAGGAAGGACTTGGCACGGGTGGTGAGAACAGTACAGGGGATCGTAGGAAGTCCTCTCCTAGACCTGGACTCTGCATATGCTGGAAGGATGCAGAAGAGGGACAAATGTATAGCTGCAGATCTCACCCATCCGGGAAATGGACTGTTTGTACCACTTCCTTCGGGAAAGCAGTACAGAAACATAAAAACACGTACCATCAGACTGAAAGACAGCTTTTTTCCCAGAGCTGTGAAGTCCATCTGCCCCTGCTGATACACACACATACATCTACATCTACCCTTAACCTGCCCACCTGTAGACATACACACACACTTTCCCTTGTAATCAAACACACACACTCGTATTCCTCCCCTGCAGACCAATGCACACAGATCACTGGTCTCTACAGGTGTACTGCCTCAGGAAAAGTTTGGACTTGATGATGTTTTATTGTTGCTGTCCTTTATATTTATTATATTTATTTTATTATTTATAGTGTATTGCGTATTTAAGTATTCTGCCTTGAAGCCGAGTCTTACCAACAAAAATTTTGTTATGTGTATGCCTAATGACAATAAAAAATTCTATCTATTGTCACACACGTGTGCATGGCAGGCAGTTAAAGGGCTTGAGTGACGGCAGTTCTGAGGCATGCCGGAATGTGGCAGAGTGCACTGACTCTTTTTCTCCTTTTCCTGTAGACCATTCCCGGGAGATTCCACCTGGCCCTCTTGACGTCACTTCCGGGACTGAGCCAATGGAAGTAGACCTTACCAGCTCCGGCCCCTGTGATGTCACGTCCGGGCTCGACCCAATGAGTGAAGAACACATGCCCAATCCTTCTGACCTCACTTCCTGTCTTCCCCTTTAAAAGCCTGCCCTTTTCCCTTTTTCCTTAATTTTTTTTTTGGACTTGTTTGTATGCACTTCAGTGCTGCGTATTTTTCAAAAAAAAGAACGACTTTGCAGCCAGGATACCAGATTATATGGGTGGCTGCCCCAAATCTTTATCTGAGTATGTCTCGTTATTGTGACACTATCTATCTTCTATCTATCTAAAATCTAAAATAGGCAATTAAGGGTTCTGAATGGTAACAGGCAAGAGAACTAAAATTAAGCCCAAAAAACATATTGCTTTAGTAGTAAATAAAAGGGTTCTAATTAAGAAATCGGTTAAAGTGAAAACCTGCAGCCACAGGGCTGTAATTGAGGACCTCCGATCGACAAAGTAACTAAACTTTGTATTTGATGAATGAAAGCAACTAACAAGGAATAGAGTTAAACACCAACTTTCATTACCAGGAAGAACTGAGTTCTAATTAGGACACTGGCTGAAATGAAAACCCATACCCACTGCGGCCCTCCAGGACCGTGATTGAGGATCACTGCTTTATTGTGTTGTACAGTAGATGCAATTGTAAATGGACAGATCTGAAAGTTTTGCAAGTTGAAAACTTTCACCCTGTTCATCATTGACTGTACCAAGATAAGCAGGGAAGATGTCCAAGTGTGAAGGCAGAAAATGAATCTTTATCAACATGGTGCACTTCATGGTTCTGAAGCATGTTGTCAACCTGCTGGACTTAGTTTAGTGCTCTGTAGTTGTCAAAAAAAATTCTCATCAACATTTTTGAATGCCTTTTTGTGCCATTTTCTCCCACCTCAGTTTCAGATCTTTGAACTGCTCGTCATTGATGACGTGTCTGAATTTTAGACCAAGACAACTGCCTTCCTTAGTCTTGGCACCAGTTAATCATAGAAACATTGATCTTAACTATCACAACCCTTCATTTTCTTTCTTACTTGGTTACAGGAAATTTGTCGAAAGTTCAAGTTTTATATGAAAAGGAAACAAAAATATCTTTGTTGGGCCAACAAGTGGTTTATGTGGCAGAATTTTCTGCCCTGGAGCAGCCAGTTCATTTAACACCATGGTGTTCCATTTGTGGTACTTGGTATGTCTGAGATTCATTCCTAGGAGCAGAGCCTCAACTTTTACTACCACACATGTTCCAGTTGTAGTTGTTATATTGTGTATGTATTCTTATAATTTGAGAGGAAATCACAAAAATAGGTGACTGCAGTAAAAGCAAAATTTAAAAGTGATTTTTGTAATCAGCAGGTTAAAATTTATAAGATACACCCAAAAGTATTCAGGATGCAAATTTTTTCTTGTCAAATGTAATCAGTAAACAAATTAGTAAGTGAACATACTTAGTATTTATAATACACACTGTACATAAAATAGTTATCAATATTCAAATGAAGAAGTCCAGGAAAACAGCATAAAAAAACCACAAGCTTATCACAAGAGTTGCACGCCCACCATTGCAGAGTTGTAACATGGAGAAAATAGAGAACATGTCAGCAGGGTGGAACTTCATGAGGCAGAAGGCACTGCAACTTGTTTACAGCAGCAATATTTTTAGCACTCAAAGCTTTTATTTAAAGTGCAGAAAAAAATAGTAATTTCTTAATTGCACTGTAAGATCCTTTGATTTGCATCTCTACACTATTAAAGCAAGAACTAATTAGAATGAGAACATTTCATTGCTACAGGCTTTGGACTGTAAAGTGTTAAAATACATTAGATTGGTGTTTCTACTTAATAGATTTCTAGAACTCCTAGAATGTGCTAAACCTCAGATTCGAACAATGGATATGACATTGTGCAAGGAAGAAGCTCTCATGATAGATAGATAGAACTTTGTTTGTCCCCATGGGGAAATGTGGCCTTTTATAGAAGTTTTTTAAATAAATATAAAAAATAAATATATTTAGTTATATAAATATAGACACATAATCTATACATGTTATGTTAATTTGCAAATCAATATTGAGTTAGCATGAGTGTTCATTAGTGTGCCCTGCAATGGACTGCTGCCCTGTCCAGAAATGGTTCCTAAGATGTGCTCAGTGCTGCCAGGATAGGTACCACCCTCCTCAACCTTAAACTAAATTAGCAGGTTAGAAAATGGATGTGTGAGAACCATTACCGCTGCCAGGATTTAATTCAGGGGGGTGCATAAAGAGATTTTTTTCTTTCTACGCTCCCCCCCGCAACAAAAACTTTTTTTGTATATGTATGTGCCCATTAAATACCTGCCAATACAGTCGCTATCTCTGAGCAGTACAGAGCAGTCAGTTTTTGCATAGATAGATTAACCACTTAAGGCATGACCTAATTTTTAATTTTCTGACAAAAAATCACCGACTTTTTTTTGTTATCATATGATCACTGGAATATAGTTAAAAATGTTATTGATGTATTCAGTGGCATAGGTAGTGCTTTTTTCCTTAAGTTTTTAATGTAATTTTGTAAGCACTTACATACAGCTAGACCTCTTTTACGCGGTTAATAGTTCGATTTCTGGGAGAACAGTACACTTTAGAGAAAAATATTTCAAATAAAAATTGTAGACATTGATAAGTTCTACAACTTTTATGATAAATATTTTCTCTAAAGTACTGTTCTCCCATAAATCGAACTATACACGCGTAAAAGATCTAGCTGTACACTATATACTTGTATGTTGGTAAAATAGATATAATTATTTTTCGGGGTTTTAAAGTATTAGTGGCGTAGAAAGAAGGGGTTGGGGGAATTATAAATTTTAAAAAAAGTTTACATTTTTTTTCGCATTTGCATAATTATTTTGAAAATACATTTTGTAGCTATACACCTATACATATAATAACAATACACAAATAATAGCACGCTCTGAATGCAAAATATTATTATTTACGTAATAATTACAAAATAATGAATGCAAATGACAAAAATATACCACTATCGAAGCTTCAAATTATAATTAGATACTACCTTTTGCTTAAGACACGCCCAGTTGTCTTAAGCAAATGCAGTTGATTGGTTACATAATATGTATGCTCTTATATTATAAGAGCAACCACCGTGTCATACGACCACGTGAAAATCGGACAGTATAAGCCGCCGGTCGTCACACACGACGGCATGCCTTAAGTGGTTAATGTGAGTGTTAAACAAGAGTGTCAAAATAAACAAACGAACGAAAGTATATTCTAAACCGTATGGTTTTCTCATGGTATAAATATAAAGGTATGTTCATAAGGGAACTAAAATATTATATGACGTTACTGTGAACAAACTTCTATTTTTCAGAAAGTTTAAGAAAATTTATTTTAAGAGAAAAAAGTACGCTGTTCTATATTATTATGAGTGACATAAGACGTTTTTTAATTTCAACCAAGAAGCGCAAGATCGATGATTTAGATGATGGTTTACGTACAACTGCAGATCCTATCCCGAGTACCAGCACAAGCCACGATCAAACTAGCATTGGATCAGAAAGTACCACTGATGAAACTTCGTTGGATGTCAATCCCAATCGCGTCGATATCGGGTTGTACACAAACACCAACTGTCATATTGATGACGAACTTCGTCTGAAGCTGCTGCAGGAATGTTGGACTCCTAGTCAAACGTATGATTTCAAGAAAGATGCAAACCCTGAAGCTAAACGTCTCTTCAGATTGGAATGGCTCAAGACATATCCGTGGTTAGCATATTCAGCCAGTGCAAGAGGACCTTTTTGTCGAGTTTGCGTCTTATTTCGACCTCCAGTTCAACGTGGTCTGCAACAATTTATCCTTTCCCGTGTCTTAAATTTCACAAATTTCATGAAGTTGCACAATCTCACGCCAATTCCCAATGGCACATCAATGCAATAGCTTCTTCCATCCAGTTTCAGAAAATAATGAAAAAACAACAACTCAGTATTCGTGAAATTCTGGATTCAACATACCACAGAAAAATTGAAGAAAATAGAGACAAGCTTCGGTCAATTACTTCAACAGTTTTATTTATTGCTCAGCATGAGCTTCCTCTTCGGGGAAAAAGTGATCAAGGTTCTGTCTTTACAGATATGTTGCATTTCCGAATTCAATCAGGTGATCAAGTTTTAAAAAATCATTTGGAATCTGGACCAAAAAATGCGTTATACATATCCCATCAGATTCAAAATGAGCTGATCCAAACCTGTGCAGATATTCTCAAAGAACAGATAATCTGCGAGGTTAAAAAAGCATCCGTTTTTTCTGTGTTGGCTGATGAGACTGCAGATATTAGTGGAACAAAACAACTATCCATTGGTGTGCGATTTTTGCGTTGCGATGAAGGCACGGGGCAGTTGACAGTGTGCGAAGAATTTCTGGGTTATACTCTGTTGACCAAATTGGATGCAGTATCAATCTCAGAAGCAATCCTTCAGTTTCTGAATGATTGTAATTTAGATTTGTCGCGACTTGTCGGTCAAGGTTATGACGGTTGTTCTACGATGGCAGGTAAAGAAGGTGGTGTTCAGAAGCTTATCAGAGACAAGCACCCTAAGGCTTTGTATTTTCATTGTGCCAGTCATATATTGAATCTCGTCATTAATGACTTGAACAATGTCAAAGAAGTTCAAAATGCCAGTGGCACAACTAAAGAAGTAATCAACTTTTTTAGAGAGAGCACTTTACGACGATCTTTGATTCCTAATATTCCTCTGTTTTGTGAAACACGTTGGTCGGCAAAGTATAAAAGTATCAGAATATTTTCTGAGAACTTTTTGGTAATTGTCCAAGCACTAGAAAAGCTTACAGAGGACAGTGCGAACAAAAACACAAAGGTTAAGGCTCATTTGCTGTTCACTGCTATTACAACTCCAACTTACATTTTGACGCTTTTAGTAATTGCTACTTATTCGCTAAACTCGAACCTGTGTGCAATCAGTTGCAGCAAGTAAATATGAACATTAAAGATGTAACTGCTCATATAATTCAATTAATAGATGTGCTGCAATCCCATCGAGACAATGTTTCTGAAGAGTTTTCATTGATTTTCAAAAAAGCACAATCGATTTGTGAAGAATTAGACATTGAATTAAAACAGCCACGGTTAAATAAAAGGCAAGTTCACAGATCGAATTTACTTTCTGAAAACGCAGAAGAATATTTTAGGAGGTCCATTTTCATCCCTTATTTGGATTCTATAATATCTTCTCTACAAATTCGGTATTCTTTTACACAAGAGAAAGCATTTTCACTTTTACAACTTCACCCAAAAGAAATGAGTAAATTGGATAAATCATCGTTTTAATAGTTCTGGAAGACATTAACAGTCTGTATGGTGATATTCTTCCAAACTTTATATCTGATGCTACCACATGGTATGAGATGTGGAAAAATAAAAACATTGCAAACGAAATTACCGATTGCATGAGTTTAATTGAAGAGGCTACGAAGTTTTATCCGGCTGTTTCCGAGGCACTCAAGATTGGCATGACACTTCCTGCAACAACCTGCAGTATTGAAAGATCTTTTAGCACATTACGGCGCGTCAAAACTTGGAACCGATCTACAATGAGTGACGATAGATTAAGTGGATTATGTATGCTTAGTGTACACAAAAAAAGAATAAATAATTGTCCAAAATTTATCGACAAAGTTGTAGACAAGTTTGGACAACAAAAAAGAAGGCTTGAGATGCTCTTTTAGAAACAAAGTGAATGATTGTTTATGTATAGTTGTAAAATGTAAACGTCTAATTGTAATTTAAAAATTTAAAATAAAAACTATTTTTTCGCGTTTTTTCTTATTATTGAAAGATTTATTTTTTTTCTCCATTTCCTTTTTTTTCAAAAGCTAGGGGGGTGCACGTGCACCTACTTGCACCCCCCTGCCGGCGCCCATGGTGAGAACTTCTGAATGTCTGTCTGTTTAAAAAAGCATATAGCGTCCTTGACATCTATCTTGTTATGTATCATGTCATAGGGATCTCACTCATCTAAGATAGGCCAGTGCAGAGTATCCTTTTATTGCAGCCAAGACAGTGTTTGAGTGTCTTTGGGACAATACTCTGACTGTTCTTGAGTGGCCCAGCCCAAGCCAAGTTTTAAAGCCCCTAGAACATCTGTACAAACAGTACTTAAAACAAATAATCAATAATATTTAATAGCTACAGTAATTGCATATTTAGAAACCTTAAATTCAAAACATAAAAAAGATTAGTATTCACAACACTCAAAATGGTAATGAATGGCTGGAGCCCATCCTGGCAACACTTGTGGCAAGATAGAAACCAGCCTACCAGTCAATGGCAGAGCCTACCAATACACATACTCATAAAGTGGTAATTCAGATTCATCAATTAAACCAAGATAGATAGATAGATAGAAAGATAGATAGTGTGGACGCTAGAGGGCACTGTTGCTCCTCAAACCCAACAACCATACACTGGCAGCCCAAGATAAAAGCACCAAGAATTTTCTTTTATTCTTTTTCTTCTTTTACAGTGCTCTCTACCACCACAGCCACAAACAAATGCACAATAAATAATTATTATCTCTTCTCCTTTCTTTTCTCCTCCAGACCTCCCAGCAAGTGTTGTCCCCTTCCATCTGACTCTGGCTCACTTCTGTGAGGTCTGTCCAGTTCTTTTATATTGGCCAACTTGGAAGTACTTCTGGACTTCCCCCCCACATGGACTGCCAGCACTTCCGGGTTGGGCAAAAAACTTGTGTCCTGTATGTTCAGAGCCCCCTTGGTGGCACCCACGGCACCCAACAGGGCTGAGGCTTACCTCCAAGTCCCAGGATGGCCTGCAGGTATCCGGGGCACCGCTGTAAACCAGGGGAACTGCCCCCTTATGTCTTGGGGGAGGCAGTGCCCTAAAAAAGCTGCCTTCCACCATCCTTCCATATCCGGGGCGTCTTGGCCATCTCTTACAATAGATAGATAGATAGAAAAGGCATTATACCAGTGATGGCAAACCTTTTGGGCTCGGCATGCCAGAAATACTGAAAATGCCTAAGACGACTCTGCTGGTGTGTCACCCCTGCAAAACTGATCTAATCTGAACATAAAAGGAGGCCACCAAAATAAGAAAAGAACAACCTGGTAGCACAAGGGAAGAACCAACCCAGGACACCATGCCATCCAATCACATGCCATCTCACAGACATATATACCCACATGGGTCAGTTTAGAGTCATGAATATTAATGAATATGCACATTTTTGGTGCAACACCTGAATAACCACAAAACACACTCCAAGAAAGGAAAGGGCAAACTCAGATTAGTGAATTAGCAGGCAGTGAACCCAGTCTGTTCAAGTTTTTAAATTGCTCTAACACGTTAGTCTATTTCCGAACCCACTTATCCATTTCAGCGCTACGAGAGGAGCGAGTGCCTATCAAGGCATCCCTTTCTATACACTTTATTGTACTGTAGACTTAATTTTAAATGAATAAATTTGTTATTATCACACATCAGTCTACACTCCATCCATCCATCCATTATCCAACCCGCTATATCCTAACTACAGGGTCACGGGGGGTCTGCTGGAGCCAATCCCAGCCAACACAGAGCGCAAGGCAGGAAACAAACCCCGGGCAGGGTGCCAACCCACCGCAGCAGTCTACACTCAATAATGCATAATAACAAAGTGAAAATAGTTTTCAAACAAAGGTGTGCAAATGTGTTAAAAGAAATATAGAGATAAAAGTGCAGTGTTTAATAGAAATGGTTAAAAGAAATTAACAGATAAAAGTGAAGTGTTTAACAGGAAGTGTTAAAAGAAATAAAACGATAAAAGTGCAGTGTTTAAAAGGAAGGTAGGATGTAAACAACACATTTTTCTTGGGAAGATGCAAATAAAATTGAATATGTAAACAGTTATTGCTTAATAAATAAATTATAGTTTAAACTGCAAAACAACAGCACAACCAAATATGGTAGTGTGGTGGCTTTGGCAGTTGCCTCGTACCTCCTGAGGTGCTGGTTTTAAATCCCAGCTGGAGTCTGAATATTCTCCTTAAGACTTTGTACAAGTAAACGTAATTGGCAACTCTACACTGTGCATGGGTTTATACAGTGGACTCAGACAGTATTCAGACTCCTTAGCTTTCTGAACACTTTATTGTGTTGTAGATTTCATTTTAAATGGTTAACTTTGAAATTTTTGCCTGTCCATCTGCATTCAATAACCCATAATGACAAAGTGAAAACATGTTTTCAGAAATATATGCTAATGTATTTAAACTCAAAAATTGAACTGTCTCATTTCTTTAAGTATTCAGACCCTCTGCTGTCTCACTGTAAATTGTGCTCTGCTGTATCCCGACTGATTTAATTCTCCTTGAGATGTGTCTACAACTTGAATGAAGTCCATCTGTGGAAAACTGAATTAATTGGACATCATTTAGAAAGGTACAAACCTGTGTATTTGCCATTTTTCCCCATTAATATACACTCAGCAACCCATAATGACAAAGTGAAAGTGTTTTGAGAAAGGCTTGCTAATTTGTTAAATATTTCATACTGAAATCTCTCATTCATTTCAGTATTCTGACCCTTAATTCTGCACTTTGTTAGCAATTCAAGCTTTTAGTTTTCTTGGGCAGATCTCTACAAACCTGGATTTGGGCAGGTTTTTTTTCCTGGCAAATCCTCTGAAGCTCTGTTAGATTGGATCTGTAAACTGCCATCTTCAGGTCTCTCCACAGATGTTCTAGGAGCTTTAAAACTTGGCTTGGGCTGTGCCACTCAAGAACAGTCATAGTCTTGTCCCTAAGACACTCGAACATTGTCTTGGCTGCAATTAAATTAAACTCTGTGCTGGCCTATCTTAGATGAGTGAAGGGAGATCCCTATGACATGATACATAACAAGCCAGCTGTCAAGGACACTGTAGACTTTATTATTAGGATTTTCATTCAGAAAGTCCCACACATCCATTTTCTAATTTAGTTTAAGGTTGAGGAGGGTGGGACCTATCCTGGCAGCACTGAGCACATCGTAGGAACCATTTCTGAACAGGGCAGCAGTCTATTGCAGAGCACACTAATGAACACTCATGCTCACTCAATAGTGATTTGCCAATTAACATAACATGTATAGATTATGTGTCTATATTTATTTAACTAACTATATTTAATTTTTTATATTTATTTAAAGAGCTTCTATAAAAAGCCACAATTGCCCATAGGGACAAAGTTATATCTATCTATTATATAGTGCCTTTCATATCTATCTATAAATGCAGCTAGAGCACCTAAATGAACTGGTACAGACTCAGTGAGAATGTGTTAACTCCACACAGATGGTGTGTTTGCCAGGATTTGAACCTAAATCTCTGGTGTAGTGAGACAGCAGCAGAGTAAGCCACTAAGTTACACTTCCATTTCTTATTTTTTATGATTTTAATATTTTATTTGTATTTCTTTTATGGTCAGTACCTCTTTTCTACATGTTTTGATCACTTTTGGCAGGCCTCTGATTCTGGCAATCTTGTTGTGCCCTCACACTAAACCTGCACTCTATTGGGTGACAGGGCCTTCAGCTGTATAGCAGCCAGACTTTGGAATGACCTCCTTAAATTAATTAGATCAGCTGATTCTATTTAATCTCTTAAAAACAAATTCAAACTAATTTGTTCACATAGGCATTTAACTTACCATAACATTCTGACCCTTTTTCAGTTTACCTCCTTGTCCAGATGCTCAGGATAATTTGTGTATATATTACAGCACAAGTTGTGCTGTTTGTTTAGAATTTTTGTATAGTATTGTATTTAGTATTTTATTTTGTTCTACTTATTGCTTTGTATATCCTGTATTTATCTGTTCTTAGTATTCTATGTGGATATTATTTGTACCCAAATTTTATATATAAGCTGCTGTTCTTTCTGAGACTTTCTGTGAAGTGCCTTGAACATGGGAAAGGTGCTACAGTATATAAATGTATAATTATTATCATTATTACTACTACTACTACTTATTAAAATCTCAATGAAATGTTTTCTACTATTATAGAATGTTACAATTTGAGCCAGTCTTTATTATTTGTGTTTGTGTGTATTTTTAATTATTGACCAGGAACAAATAAAAAAGTTCAAACAAAAGGCTTGCACCAAATGACATCACAATCTCATTACCCAACAGCCTATATAAGGACTCTGTTAGTGTTTCACAGTCAGTTCACACAGGGGCTGCTTCTGGATCAGTTACTATTACTCAAGAAAAATGAAAAGTTGGCTTCTATTCTTTTCATTATGGAGTTGCATGGCTAGTCTTGTTTCATCTGGTAGGTTTCTGATTCCTTTATATATTGAATGTTTGCTTCCAACAGAAGTATAATAATTAAACACAATATTTTGATGTCCGCTTACATTTCCATATTTAATTACTCCAGTAAGTGATCTGTTAAGAAGGTTTTCAGATGTATGTGCATTTGAAACTCCTCCTTTAGTTTTAGGTTTGTACAGAGTATTGTTTGCTTAGACAGGCTGTCTATCTGCTCACATAAAAGAGTTAACTATTGAGCTGTTACTGATATTGAACAAGGTTCACCAACTGAGTATTTGTCTATAATGAGGACTCATTAGTACCCTGCCCTCAACATTCATTTTCTTGGTATTGCTTTATTATTTTTTCGTGTTTTGCAATGTGGGCTAGAGGACTGGTGTATTTTGGTATGCATTATTGAGATCTGGCTGTTAATGAATTTAGAGATCCTAGACTAGAACATGTAGCCAAATTGCAGATGCACAATTACTTTTCTAGCAAGTGGCAAGTATTTCTCCTGGCTGTAATAAATGTTACAGATAGATAGATAGATAGATAGATAGATAGATATTAAATGCACTATATAATATGTTGTAGACAGATAGATACAGAAAAAGACAGAGAGACTAAAATTTTGTGGACACCTCATAATCACTCCTATTTGAGGTTGTTGGACATCCCAATTCAAAACCATGAGCACTAAAGTGGAGTTGGCCCACCTTTGTCGACCACAACTGCCTAATTACATCATAGGAAAGCAAGAACTAAATATAGCCTTAGAAGTTAGTTACAGGATTTTGTGCTGGAATGTACACGGAGCCACTACAAACCAAACAGAACAGGCATTATGGGCTCAGTGCTGTAAGTTCTTTGGTGGAGTTTAGAATCAATTGAAATGAAGATAGATAGATAGAACCAGCAGTGGTGGTCCTGTATACACTTGAGTATAAAATCTACGGACTGTTGGTGTAAATCCCAACACTGACTGACAGTGTGGTCCAAACACAATAATATATTTACTGTTATAATTATTCACATTTTTGTAAATCTTCTGTGGATTTAGTGATTGATTTAAATGTAGATGTACATTTGTATTTGCTGGACTTTACTCCTTAGGTGACCTCTGTACCGTGTTGTGTGCGCTCGGCTCAAAGGTTTCAGGCTGGAAATGTCAATTCAATTTATTAGAGAATGAACGCTTTTAAAGCTGACTTTGTTTTCATTAACAACAGGGACCAGAACTTGTTTTTCATAACAACTAGAAATAGCAAAACAGTGCTCAGTTCAATGTTTGTTCGTCAGTAGTATAAAATATTATTTACCTATCCCTGCAGAAGTTAATTGGGTCTCCTTATTTTTAGTCTTGCACTTTATACCACATGTTTAATTTTTCTTCAGTTTTAGGCCAGTTTTTTTTCCAGCTTCTTTGATATTTGCCTATATAAAGTATATATTCATTATGGATCAAACTCTCTAAGCAAAATTTAAGATTGTCGTTAACTTGTATTGCAAAAGTGCTAAAAAATCTGTTGATTTGTGACTCCAGAGATCAAATTATTCAAAAATTCATTCAAGTTTCCACATCTGATCCTGTTGTATCTTGATGAAAAGTAGCAGCCAAGTCAGGCCTGAAGGACTGGTGAACTTACATTTTGTCATTTATGTTTTCTTTTGTTGAAGGTATGATATATGTATTGTATGTTTGCTTTCTTTATTGAGAGCAAATGAAAAAAAGAATTCTGCTCTCTTTGTGAGATAAAGTAATAAACCAACTAAGCTAGTACTTAGAAATGGCACAGTCTGTGACTGGTGTCTCACCTGCAGAAAGACACGCTGAAATCAAACAGTGAGCACAATGTAACAATGGGCTTGTAAAAGACATTCTCATCACGGTGTACTCCATAAATAAACCAAAACAATTCATTTTCATGTGTTGCTTCAGGATCTTCTGAAAACAACAGGAAGGAAAATATCATACAAAGCACTCTCAGCCTGGTTCTGCTTGGTTGCTGGTGCCAGTGCCAAAGCAGCATAAATTAATAGAAAAGTTTGAAATTCAGCTCTTCATGGCCATTTAGAATTAATTATCTGCATGTTTACAGTATGTTACAGATTGATTTCTATTATTACTTTGTTCAGTCTTTCCTGGACCAGTTTCAGAGATCTGATGCCATCCATCCATTATCCAACCTGCTATATCGTAACTACAGGGTCACAGGGGTCTGCTGGAGCAAATCCCAGCCAACATTGGGCGAAAGGCAGGAACCAATCCTGGGCAGGGCGCACACACACACACCAAGCACGCACTAAAGACAATTTAGGATCGCCAATGCACCTAACCTGCATGTCTTTGGACTGTGGGAGGAAACCAGAACACCCGGAGGAAACCCACGCAGACACGGGGAGAACATGCAAACTCCACATAGTGAGGACACAGGAAGCAAACCCGGTTCTCCTAACTGCGAGGCAGCAGCGCTACCAATGTGCCACCGTGCCGCCCAATCTGATGCTTATTTTGTTAATTATATACAGGTATATATATATATATATATATATATTTTTTTTTTTGAGTCGTAGATTACAATTCTAATGGTTATTTTTGACTTCTACATTTACACTGCTTTATTAATTATTTTGATGCAGGTTAGCCACCATTTTACTGTATATGAATATCACCATTTTTGATTCTCCCATCATTAGGGGTAACAAAAATATTTTTCAAAGCACAGGAACGATGATTAGGAAATCATCATACAAAGCCCAAAATTACACCTGTGACTATGAAATTAGGCAAAACCTCTGTAACATTTTAGTTTAGGTATTGCGAAAATGCATCTATTACTCATTCACACTTATGTAACAAGACCTTTACAAAGTTTTCATAACATTTATAAAACATCATTAGATTGGTTATTCATCTCTATGCAGTGTGGCGTATTGACATGAGGGTAAAATGTCTTGTTAATATAAACGATTCACAGGCCTTATACTAAATCTGTAATACTGAGAGAACTGTGTCTCAGTTAAGTCACCTCACACCACTCCAAAGTGACGTTTTCTTAGAAGATGTAGGTGCCACATGGGCTGGATGGGCATCCTGGCCAGAAGAGGGGATGGTTCCTTAACCAGACGGGAGGCTCCTAATAGGCAGGATGCCCATCCAGCCTGGGGAGGAGAAAGGGATCAGACCCAGAAGGAAGGATCAGAAGGGATGGATGGACAGCCCACTAGAAAGGAAAGTTGTTGCTGGGGGCTTTTTACTCCCCCACCACACTAGATGGCAGCAGCTTCAGATATTAGTGTCCATTGGGAGCTTGCAGGGCATGCTGGGAAATGTAGTCAGACAGAGCAGCCCTGCTGGGGTAAATGGGTGGCGCTACAGGGAGAAAAACTCCCTGCTGTAATGGACTATCATATCACCCAGGCAGTGTTCCTGGCACTAGAAGTACTTCCAGGTCCTTAATAAAAGGGACTGCACTCCCTTACCCAGGCGAGTTGGAGCTGGAAGGAAGAAGGGTAAAACTCAAGTGGAGGAGAGCAGTGCGGTGGTAAGAGTATTGTGGAGAGAATTGTAGAGTGAGCGAGAGAAAGATGCCCATGGTTTTTTGCTACTTTGTGGTATTGTGTGAAGAAATAAACTCTCCTTTTATTTGAACTCGGGACTCTTTGTTTGTGTTGGGGTTGGGGATGCTGGTGCCCCTGGTTTCCATCACAACGGTCACATTGCAAAGATGAAGAAACACTTTACCGATGCTTTGTAAGTGTCATGAACACCCAAAGAAGTCTCTGTTAAGGATCTGTTACATAATAGTAATGAGTAATAGATACATTTCTGCCGTACCTAAACTAAAATGTTACCAAACCCTCTGTAGGATTAAGAAAGGACCAGTATAGAGACAAAGAACGGCCGTGCTTCTGTTGTGAAGAATCTGAGCATATGGGTTCAAATTTCAAAAAGTTGCAGAGAAACTAAAGCACCCATTTTACGTTAGGGTTGTCATTTTTCAAAAGTCCCTACCTCTGAGGGCACACCCTTATCAACATTGGCAGCTGCACCTAAAGATGGGAGATCCAAAAATACTAATGATCATAAAAAACAAAATGTCAGCCAAACTACATAAAACTCTTAAATAAAACAAGAAGTAAACAAGGAAATAAAAAAAATCTGAATCATAAACTATAACCCCAAAACCTACAAAACAGGTGTTGGATCTCTCAAATTTGTCCAAAAAAAATTAGACATTGAAACCAATTCAAAACAGACTGCCACTAATTTGTGATATTTGGTAAGGCTGTGGCCATGTTGTTTTACAGGTGGTGATGCCTGTTGCTGGTCACGTAATGTGGACGTCACATGAAATGCTATGTCATTTTTTCAACTGCATACAAAGAGATCCTAATATTGGATCAAAGATGCAATCTATTTTCCCTCTCGAGTATTTTTGCACTTAATAGTCAGGGAATAGATATTAGACCATTGACTGGTATTTTTTTAATTTGATTTTTGGATAGTATTTTGTCATTTTGGAGGTTGCTTTTTTTCTAATCACTTATGGTATTCAGCCCCAGCTTGTTATATGACTTTTATTTGTTATATGACTTTTATTTATCATGTAAGTGTCTTTTGGCTGCTTCTTTACCACAGTCAAAAGATTTATTATTAAACAGTGATTATTAGAATTGATTATTTAAATGTAGCACAAAAATAATATTTTAACTGTTCTTCTTTACTAAGATTTATACTTAATATAAAGAGCATTTTTATATAAACATAAGGTTACATATTGGAGCTGCTGCACTCATATCTATGTAGCTGTGTTATAAATTTATTAAACATTTCAGACATGAATGCTAGAATACACTGAAGACATTGATCACTGAAGCAAAGGACTAAAGACACTGCCTTACAATTTCACATGCACTGTAAAGGAACATCTTATTGCTGAAAGGTTAGGAGCACGCACTGATACAGCACACTGCCGCACCCACCACACGACAAACCAACTCAGGATCCAGATCAGGACCTGAGTGCAGCCATTCAATGGGTGACACCTCGGCACCACACTAGTTCAGATGAAATGGAACAGGGTGAGGTTTTATACAGTGGCTGGAGTGCCAATTCTGCCACCAACCCCCAAGTGTTTCCCTGCAGGTTGGTGGGCCTACATGCAGGGATGGATGCAGATTAACGTCATACCCAGGATGGAGCAATTGCAGGTTTAGGGCCTTGCTCAAGGGCCCAACAGAGCAGAGTCCCTTTTGGCATTTATAGGATTCGAACCGGCAACCTTCCGATTGCCAGATCCCTAGCCTCAGGGCCACCACTCCCCTAGTCCTCCCTCTTTCGCAATAATTGTGAAGTTGCTTTATATTTGCTTTCTTTTAATCTTTAGGTGACCTCCGTACTTTTTTATTTTCATGCTTAAGTAAACAGGCTAAGTGAATTGCTAAAGCTCACAAAGTTTGCTTTTGGAAACTTTTGGACATATAACTCCATGATACGTTCAACGCCTGTTCTAAGAGGATTGCCTCCCTGCATTGTTCATTCATATATTGTCTTTTAACCAGCTTTTGATTCTCTAAATCAGTTGGACACAGATGGTCCTAAAAAGCCAAAGGATCTGCAGATTTTCATTATGAGCATTTGTAACCACTAAGAGTGCTAGGCATGCAGACGGCCAATACATTTCACAACATTTTAGAAACTGGAAACGGACACATTTAGTAGACTAGGATATTTGCCTATCAGGCAATTTAAGTCTGGGCAGTCTGGAGCAGACAGAGGGTTTTCTCTTGACTTGCCTCCTTTTATATCCTAACTAAGGAGTATGAACAGGAGGGCAGTCCTCTCCAGAGTTTGTGTCAAAACAGATCCTCAACTGCAAGCGTGTGATCAAAATCACTGAGCATCACTGTACATGTTATATTTTTATCCAAACTGTCATTTTTATTACCAACATTTCAATAAATATGCCAGAAAGTGTATATGCAATAGACAAGAGTAAAGATAATTTCATCCTACTAAAGGCAATGCCACACATTAGCACTGTTGCTCAACAAGCTTAAAGTCACAAAGAGGTTGAATCCATCAGGGACATGCAAGGTGACACCCAGCAGTGCATGGACTGACACACACATTAAACCCAACACACAACACTGCATATACAGAAAGATTATAAAATTAAAGTAAACTTTAAAACTAAGTAAAAAAATTAAGAATACTTCTAGATATAGGAATGTAAACTCAAGAATAATTCCACTGTCCCTTAACCTACTGACACTGGTTACTAACATAGCACTGTTAACACTAGAATTTCCAGAGCCTACGAAAAAACTTGTAGATCCGGCCCACCTTAAATCAGTTCACACCTCTCCGCCAGTGTCTTTTGTCCTATAAATGTGCTGATAAAGACAAGCTGCAAGCAGGGAGCTATTACATCCCCCCACCGACTTAGAACATGCACGAACTTCTCCCAGCTCATGCCTTGATTGATTATCTGGGAGTGGAGTTTTACAGTGGAAATAATATATCATTTTTTGGAAAACATGCATTTCATTTGTGTTTCGTTTCTACAGTAATCTGTGTAAACACATTTCTAAAACAGAAATGTTTTTCATATTTTAGTAGCAAATGACGAAATGTACGCATAAACTACTGTATATAATGTATGAAGTCCAAAGATCAAATAAACACTTTCACAAAAGTTTCAAGGAAAAGACAACAGTTTCTGTGGCGTAGTGGTAAGATTGCTGACTTGTAATCAAGAGTCCCCGGTTTGATCCCGACTCACTCCTATATTTGCCGGTTTTCAGTAGTGAGCTGTTCTTATTGTTAATATTATACAGTACACACATACACTTAGTTTGCATCTGTAACACACGGTGTACATTTATAGGACTTATAATAGTTACCGTTTTTTTTCCTTTTATTCTATCTAAATCACGATACATACTAACGCCCCCCCACCCAGGGATCTGATGCTGTTAGTTTTTATTTGAAACAGGGAATAACTGGAGAGGTGAGTGGTGTTTTGAGACAATGGAACTGGACATTCTCTGATCTGGTGGGATAAAAGCTGACAACACAAACACTGGCGAATCTGCCTTCTTCATATCTCACCGTCACTTGATTTTTTTTTATTCAGTTTTATTGAGTGTTCCTGCTCACTCTAAATTATTATGCACCTTATGGTCTATGATGTCAAAAAAACAAAAAAAAAACCAGAGACATAGGTATATATGATATTTGAAATAATTCGTTTTGTGACCTGCATAGTACATTTCGGAAAACTTTGCTGCACGGATGCAACACTATTCATATTATTCCTATTTATTCTCATAACATCTTGCGGTTTGTAATCAGTGACTGTGTGTTTGTTTTCACTGATCCTGCCAGTCCCAACATGTTGCTGTATGCTGTTTCTTTTGTACTCCAGGACATGCTGAGGAAAGAATAGTACAGAGCAGTAAGTTCAGCACTATATGCAATCATCAGATTCAAATGTTAACAGTTCACACACACACAAGGATCGTCCTTCCTACATTTACAACGTGTGTACCTGTTACAAAGTACATGCTTCTCTCTATGCTGTGGTTTCTATTAAACACCAGAAAGAAAGAGACAATATATGTGAAAACATCATCACACTAATGCAATATTATTTGAAAACGAACAGCGCCAGATTGGGTGTGAATTTATGCTGCCGCTGTTGCTTACAGTCAGATCAGGAGCTTATTCAGTGCACGCAAGAACATGCAGGTGGCCATTTGCTGTGTACTACAACATGCTGGCAGTGATCAACGCACATGTAAGCAAGGCATGCACGGGGACCACTGTGAAAAGAAGAGAGTTCATGGCTCAGCTTGCAGAGGAACTTCGTCGTCGCATCTTACTAGAAAAGGTGATGGAAAAGGAAAAGGAGGCTTCAACATCAACAAGCTTCTGTTCCAGACAGCCACTTTCCCCAGGAAAGTAAAATGAGTCAGTGTCACCCCACCCCGCCCCTCCGCATTTGCTACGAGTGCTTTGGGGGCGCAATGTTATAAACTGTTGACTGGTAATCAAAGCTTCACGGGTTCGATCCCGGTCAAGTTCATTTTCAGAAGTAAGCTGCACGTATTCTTACTATTTTGGAATAAAAACATACATTTGATTCCAGTCTGTAACAGCCAGTGTAATTTATGATACTTGTATAGTTAACTTTTTTTATTTTTTATTCTCTCAGCTGCGTTCACGATCTCAACTCCCCAAACCCTCCCCCCCTTTGGACACTTCTGTTT
This sequence comes from Polypterus senegalus, assembly GCF_016835505.1. Lineage (NCBI taxonomy): Eukaryota > Metazoa > Chordata > Cladistia > Polypteriformes > Polypteridae > Polypterus > Polypterus senegalus. The sequence goes on along the minus strand of NC_053167.1, from coordinate 115,719,399 downwards.
TCACATACGACACTCTATAACAGTGGTAAACTCAAATCATGACTACGATTCTACAGTACATTGGATCCAGAATGCACTTTTGCCATTGCTGTACTTTGTATATGTACATGGGAAACTGTGAACTCATGATTTATGCTGTAGGAAGTAAGTTAATAAATAAAGGTAAATAGGTAACAAAGGATGGTGCATGTACCCAAAACATTACCATTTATATGTTACTTACATAAAAGTCAGAACTAATGTTATTTACCGACATGGGCATGCTCAGAAAATACACATGTAATGCCACGAAAAGTGCACGCAGACACTTCAGTTCGCAAGCATTGGTACGAGAATGCAGTCACAAGTAGACTACAGAGCAATAGCACGTCTTTATGTGAAAACAGCAGAGAATGAAACTGAACTAAAAAAAAAACAAAGCTAACTTTTACAAGTATCATAAATTACACCGGTTGTTACAGACTGAAATCAAATGTGTTTTTATTCTAAAATAGTAAGAATAAGAGCAGTTCACTTCTCAAAACAGAGTCGTGCGGGATCGAACTCGTAACCTTTTGATTCCCAGGCAGCAGTTGATACTGTTGCACCACAGAGACAGTCATAGTAAATGCGTTTCAATGTCACACATTAATGCAGCTTTTTTTTCTGCAGTTATATTTTTAAATAAAAGTACATTTGTTCTGTTATATTTGTACCTTTTGTGAAAGTGTTTCTTTGATATTTGGATTTCAGGCTTGACACATTATAAACTTCATGTCTACATTTTGTCAATTACTACTAAAACATGAAAAACGTTTCTGTTTTAACGATGTGTTTACTGTGCATAGCCGTTGTAGACACAGAACACACATGAAATGCAAGTGTTCCGAATAACAATATAGTATTTATAAAAGGTATCATTTTGCTTAACTTCTCACTCTATACAACTCTAAGCAACTGACACGCAGGTAAACAGACTTCAGCTGAGAAAACTATGCGAGGTGGGGGGATGTGATAGGCTGCTTGCTGTTTGGTGCTTATCCACACATTTACAGGACAAAGGATGCTGACGGAGAGGTGAGAAGCGATTTAAGGTGGGACGGATTTTTGAGTTTTTTCGTAGGCTCTGGTAATTCTAGTGTTAACGCACTGTTACACTAAATGCAGTAGAGGCTGATGGGGGATTTTGCTAGGTTTAAACTCACATAAACAGACATTAAGGCACTGAATTCACCAGTTAAATAGTTGAATTCTAATAGCCTGGGAACTTGGTCTCAACCATGTGATCAAAATCTCAGTGCATTGCTGCTCATTTTATATTTTTCACCTTAATAGTAACTTTTATTCACTTCATTTTTATCATTAACATTTTTATTATGAAAACAAATGCATTAAAATATATACGTATGTCTTTTCAATTATTTCTTTCTTCACTTGTACGGTGATTTTCCTAACCACCTTCCTCTCCTTTTCAAAACCACTATCACTCTTCACTTTCTTAGGAGCCATGCTGAATAGTAACAGGACTTACTGTAACAAAGTACAGAACATGTGTATAGTAAGAACTTGTATGTACAGTGCTGTGCGAACGTCTGACTGCGACTGAAGACTGGGAGAGAGTGTAAAGAATGCTTGGGTAGTAGAATGTTCTTGCATAGCCGGGATTTTGTTCGTCAACAAAAATGTGTTTATTAACCACAGCAATTTTTTTAATGAAATTTTTGGTCAAGAACCGGTTTGTTCCTGAACAGGGGAATTCGTGAACCACAGGCATGACTATATAAGCTATTTGTATTGTAAATAAAATGAAATTCAGCTGCCACACCCATCTATGAAATTCAACCCATGTGATGGGGGTAATGAGGTGGATGCTGACAAAACTTGTAAGTGGCAGTGCCAGGTTAGAGGATGTACATGCAACAAAACAATAGTGAATGAAGTGTACCCATTTTGGGCATAGGAGCGGCTCACAACAGACTTGAAAAATCAGTGCGGTTTGCTGATGTGGACAGTTTCATTTTTAGTCAATCATACCACCTGCCATTTACATACACATTCTATGAAATACATAAGTATGACTTTATTTTTTAAACTATTTACACAGACAAATATTAGTTTCTAATTCATTAGTTATTTTATGTGGCAGGCTAAACAAAAAAATGTTTTGTTTTTGTCACTTTGTTACTGAAGCCATTTTATATTGAGTAGCAGCATAACTTTTTGACGGCAACCCTTTGGTTCCTCTCATTTCTTTCAGAAGAATGGAGAGAACCAGCAAGAGATTATTTTTAATAAGTAAAAAAGACAAAAGACACAATCAAAAACCAAAAGGGTCAAAAAACAAATGCACTGTTACGAAAGCCAAATTGCAAAACACAAAGTCAAAAAGGGAGCACAAGTTGAGACTGGAGAAAACTTTTAGGAAAAAGATTTGATTTACACAAAAATAGATCGGCAAAAATGCTTTTCTTTTCACAAATCTCGATGATCGTGAAACAACAAAAATGGTGGTGAAAACAGCCTAAAAAAATTATAGAATTGAAACCAAACAGCTAATCTACAAATTTAACAGTAAAGACAGATTCTAAGCTACAAAAAAACAAAATAAGTCCAAGAATTCAAAAAAAGGTGGTGGACTCCATACAAAAAAATTAATGAAAGCTATAAATTATAATATGTGTAAATTATAATTTTTTAATGTGACAGATGCTTACAAAACATTCCAAGAAACTGTGCTGACCATGGGTGCAGACAGTTTTATAATAAACTAAGACAGCAGATCTAATATCCACAGAAATCTTTACTAAAAAATACTGAAGCAATACTGAGCAGCACAGTGATCTTAGAAAAATGTTTTTCCTATTACCTGAAAATGTATGCAAATAAGTAATGGTTTGTCAAGAAATCAATTACTTTATGTTCACTGAAGCTGTTTAAAGTTTTCTATTGTTTTGTGGGGTATGACAGTAGGGGTGCGTTATCAAGATACCAAGCTGATAAATCATTGGTAAGAACGGGATTCAGATGCCACTTGGCATAGCTCTGGTGGTTATAGTACAGGAAAAATGTGTAGCAATTCTTATGCTTGAGAGTATACAGGGTGTGAGATGTCTTAGCCAGTCGTTGGTGCTATGATAATGTAATTAATGTTAGCCTAGCTTTTGTTGTATTACTTTAACATGTACATTATGAAGCAAACTTGGTTGTAGAGGTTGTTGAGTAATTATATTCTCTAAATTGACATATAGCAACTTGATACTTTTTCATGTAAAAATGGGGCTCAGCAGGATCCACTGTTACATTCCTATAGTGGAGAAGAGGAGTCAGGTCAAGTCATGTTAAATCAATTTATTTTTGCTACAAATTTATAGCTAAAACAAAATTTACAAATTTTACCAACTGCATGATGCATGCACAAAAATACAAGTTAGGACAAATCTGGAAAAGAACAGCAGAATTTTAGACAGCTCCTCATAATGTAAGTTCATGAATACTACAGTTGAGATATGATTAACTGACAATGGATAAGAGATTGAGCATTTGAGTAGCAGTGAATGTCAATACCTAACCTACAGAATTTACGTTTATAATGCAGAACCAATCAGTATTTTTTCTAGTACAAATGGAAATGCAGTCATTGTTCACAGCTTCAAGAATGCAAAAAACAAATGCAATTGTGACCTTATACACATATATCTTTACACATTGATACAAATACTGGTTATTTAATGGCACTACGGGGTTCTTTACTGCTTTGTGCAGATCCTCATAGAGGACTTTTGCATATAATGTTGGTTCTTTGTGCTTTGAAAAACTTCCTAATATGTAGAAAAAAAAACCCTAAATCTTTAAAGCATGGTAGGCTACCTAGTAGGACACTAACAGATTAAATAAATCTGGACTTAGCCTGTGTTATTGTATGCAGCAAGTCCTTGTAAAATCATAAGCCATCAGTATTTCACAAATCTGTTAGCATGTATTTATGGTTATTCACTGTATGGAGAATGTTTTTTTTTTTCTGGAATCTCCATATGGAAGTCTCTTTTTGGAACATTTCTCTGAAGAATCACTCTGGCACCTTTATTAGCTACATTCCCAGAACCTTAGCATTGATTCCAGCTTCTGCAATGCCATTTTAGATAAATAATTTTGAAATTATTAAATTAACCAGATGTTCTCAGCCTTTTTAAAAACCGTGATCGCATTTAAAAAGATGTAGCCCCACCCACCTGTTACTTTCTATTTTAGGTTTCTAATAGAAATTATTTTTGGATTCTATGACACCGTCAACAAACCTTATGAATATTCACAACAATATAAACATAAAAATAACATAAAATTTTAACAAAAGGTAATCAGGCTCTTTGGTATTAAGTTTATTATGAAAAGATGACATCCAACATCAAAAATTTCAATTCTTCCTTTTTCACAGCCTAATCTAAGTAATGTGAATTGAAAAGGACCCAAAGAAAAAACACAAGCATGTGGTTTTGATAAAACATTGACAGCAAAAATATCAGACAAATATCAATACTCCCACCCTTACACAATATATACAACATCAAAACGCTTGAAAAGCTAGTTGGAAAAAGTTCAGCATTGCCGTCCTGTTGAATGATCACTGGAAATACCAATATAAAACTGAACAAAACTGCATTGCATTATAATGCACAGCCTCTGATTTTCAGTACGAACTGCTTCTGAAGAGGCTCAGGGATGTGAACTCCTCAATACAGTTTGTCATTTGTTTAGTGTCATTTAATTGTTGTTGCCTATTAAAATAGCTAAACATTCAAAATGTACATTATATTCATTTATGTTCTTGCCTACAAAGAAGGAGAATGGGTGCCACTGATCGCATTTGCACACCCTCTGAATATCCTCTGAAATATCGTATGTTGTCTGTCTGATAAAAATTAACTTGATTTTTGGTGGATCAACAAGCCATACTCCCTTTGAATTCTAGTTTTTCATACTGCATAGAGCCCAATTTGAGTACTGCAATTCCTGTATCATGGTTTGCTTTTGCAATTCTTATTGAATAAAGACATCTAGTTAAAAAAAGTTATTATTAAAAGTAATTTATTTCTTGTATAGCCCAAAATCGCACCCTGTTTTTGACAGAAGCCTTGACTTCGTAAGAAGAAAAGAAAAAAACTACCCAAAAAATACCAATGCAAGGAAAAAAAAATGGAAGAAATCTTGGGAGATACCCCTTTCCAGGTATATTGGGTGCACAATGGGTGTCATAAATTGGATAAATACAACACACAAAACAGAACACAAGTAATCCTCTTCACAGAGCCAAATTGCCAATCTATTATGGCCACCTCAGAAATACAATACAATACAAATTAATTTGTGTTTGCACAGCACATCTCACCAAGTGCAGGCACAGAGAACTGCAAGAACAGAAATGCAAGAATAGATTATACCACTCACTAAATATAGAACTATCACTTACTATAAAAGGAAACTTTTTGTTCAAATACATCAAAAACAAAGTAGAAACTAATAAACATAAATGAAAAACAACAATATCTGTCAATCAGCTAATTGTAGAACCACAACTGGATTGTAGAAAAGGAGTCAGACAAGCCAGACACAATCAGAGTCCAGGAGACCTTGCTCAACTAGTCGCCTCCTCCCTACTGGCCATTCTACAGCTGAGTCAGTACTGGGCCGGCCAATCTGATGAAAAGTCCCTTCTACCTGATGGCAGGAAGACAATTTGGCAGTAGAGAAGTGGTGCTAAGTGCCATATGAGGATACCAAGAAGAGAAACATAATAGGGGAGGGTTAGTAACAGTTTGCTAATATATTACTTATATTTTAGTACTATGGCTAACAGAAGAGAATATACAGCTAAGCAGCAGCTCTACTCAGGGTATACTAAACTGAAGGAGTGAGTCTTCAGCCAAGATTTAAAATGGGAGGCTGAAGGGGAATCTTTTATAGTAGCAGACAGACTATTTACCAGCTTTTATTAATCCTGAGAATCATAAGTAGACTGGCATCTTGAGATATTAATACGCACTCTGATTTGAAAGTAATGATACGTTCAGATAAATAAGCAGGACCTTGGCCATTTAAGACTTTAAATGTTAAAATGAGATTTTTGAAAGCTGCCCTAACTTAACTGGGAGCCAGTATAAGGATTTAAGAACTGGTTATGTGTTTGTACTTTATGGTTCTTGTAGTTCTTGCAGCAGCCTTTTGAATTAACTGAAAGCTGTATAAAGAATGATTTGAGCAGCTAGTGAACACCTCATCACAGTACTCAGTCCTACTAGAAATACATACATGAATGAATACATTTTTCATTCATTTGCATATTTAGAAAATGCATTTTTAAAATGGAAAAATGTTTTGAGTAGTTTACTATTATTATTATTATTATTATTAATAAAATTCATTCTGCATCCAGATGGCCATGATTGTGCCCAATAGATAGTTGACTGCTGTATGTTGGATGATATTTAGTCCAAGCCTTACTCATCCAGCCCTCAGGGCTTATGTCTTGTGTTTTAATGCCTTGCATACATAATATGTGAACAGTGTTTCTAAATGCTTAAAAATAAATTAATCAAGCTGCATATGTTTATTAGTGAAGGAATGGACTAAGTCTGTAAAGAAGACCAACAAAGGCATGTGTGACTGCCCTGGTCCAGGGTATCACTGACTAGTAAACAGGGAGACTATAAGCTAAAGCCCCACTTCTGTCTTAGTCCTGAAAAATTATGGAAACAACAATAAGAAATAAATTAGAAAAGTACCTGTGTAAAAACAGCATACAACAGCAGAGGATGGTTTTATCAGAGGAACATCCTACCAAAGTAATCTTTTAGATTTTTTGAGCAGGCTACTGCAGTAGTTGACAAAAACAAAGCATTCAAAATCATTTAATAAGACTTTCAAAAAACTACTGATAATCCCACTCTGAAGATTAACTCTGAAACTACAAACTGTAGGCATCAGAGGTAACCTACAAAACTGGATGGCTAGTTGGTAAAGAGTACAGATAAGATGAGAATGCTCCATGTGAATTGAGGTTATCAGTGGAGTCCCTCAGGGGTCTTTTCTTGGACTGTTACTTTTTCAGATTTCTATTAATGACATTAATTAAGTAGTTAGTAAACTTGAGAAATTCTCAAATGACACTAAAATTGGAGCAATGGCAGACACTGAGGCAGCAAAAACACGTCAAAAAACCCTGCATAAACTTTAGAACAGACAAACACTTGGAAAGTGCAGTTTAACATAGGAAAATGTAAAATGCTGCATGTGAGCAAAAGGAGTGTCAATTATGAACACAAGATGGGAGACATTGTATTAAAGGAAGCAACCTCTGAATTGGATTTGGGGTTTATGTTCATGCACCATTTTCATTATCTAGGCAATGCACAGAAGTGGTTAAAAAGGCAAATAATGTTTGAAGTAATATAGTAAAAACTGTTGAATACAAATCGAGGATTGTTATCCCCAAACTAAATAATATACTAGTGAGATCTCACATGGAGAACTGTCTGCAGTTCTGGTCACCATACTATGAGATAGCTACAGTGGCACTTAAAGCTATACGGAGAAGAGCAGCCAGGAGATTCCCAGGACTTAAGAGCATCCCTACTCTGACAGACGCAGTGAATTAAATCTGTTTACTCTCGATCAGTGGAGACTACATGAGGACCTAATTCAGGTCTACAAAATGGTCAAAGCCATTGATAAACTATATCCAGATCAATTTTTCAACTAAACAGTGAATCACATACTCGGTCATCAGTGGAAATCAATGGGAAGTACAAATAAGACTGAAGGCAGGAAGCCCTAGTTTATGCAAAGAATTGTGGGAATCTGGAACAAACTACTGAGACACAGAGTTGATGCAGAAACATTGATAACTTTTAAGAAGAATCTGGATTTGATTTTGGGACAGCTTAGCTATTAGCTAAACAAACAGGCCTGATAGTCTCCTCTCTCTGTCAAGTTTTTTAATGGTACTAGATCTACAAGCTGACCCCCATAAATGAGATGAAGAATTTCCAGGTGCTGTTCATTATAAAGGAAAATTACAAAATAAAAAAAAACTTAATAACAAATGTCACAAAAAAGGAAATAATCAACACAAACAATTTAATTTAATAAAGCAACAAAAGCTTTACAGATTAAGAAAACTAATTTAAAAACTATAGACAAAGACAGTTCCAGCAAAAGACATGATAATTTACAATGTTTTGAGATTAATTCAAGGAAGAAAGAAGTTTTGTGATATGGCCATTAAACCCATTAATCATGGTGCCGGAGAGCATCAACATGATTAGCACATGCAACTAAGAATTTCACTGTACTTTGTACATGTGACAAGAATGACCCTATAATATGGCAACTGGGAACCATCTTTGTGAAAGAATCTCCTGAGACCTCAAAAGGAGCTTTCAGAAGAGCTCCACAGAAGATTCCTCAGATAAGCCTGTTCCACATGTGTACTCCTAGATACTTCATCCCATCCTGAGTGCCATTTTTTTTGACTTCTTGTTGTCAAAGCGCTTCATGATAGTTTGATAGCGGTTACAGGACATCTAATCTTTAATTGCCGGTACAACAAATAGTTCTGACCTGGCATCAAACACAGCACCAACTGTGGTCATCGCTGCTCTTGTGAAAAGAAGTAGCCAAAATTTACACTGGGAGTTACAAACTCAAACCAAATGTATGTTTTTTTTTTATATTATAGTAGTAATAGTAGTAGAAGCTCAATACTCAGAGCACCCATACTTGAACCTGCAACCTTTTGGTTAGGCAGCAGTTCTTACCTCTGCACCATCCAAGAAGACATATCTACTTTCTGTCGATTGACATTTGAGCTTGGGTTTTAAACTCCATAGACAGCAACATGTAAACTGAATGATTTATTTTTCTTTGGTTATATTATTGAATAAATGCGCACATGTTTATTTGATATTTGGACTAAAGTCTTCACACATTATACACTTCACGTCATTATTAGTATAACATGGAAAAAGTTTGTCTTTTATGTATGTGTTCAGCATTTCTTGCCTCGGATTTCCTGTCATCCTACACTTAAATAGATCGTTGTAGACAGGGAACACACATGAAATGTATTTATTCCAAATAACAATATATTATTTACCCTATACAACTCCAGGCATCTTATACGCAGTTAAGGAGCCTTGAGCTTGGACAGCTTTTTGTCCGAGATGAAGTCCGGTGGTGGGGGGGATGGGATAGCAGGCTGCTTGCTGCTTGTGCTGATCGACACATTTACAAAACAAAAGGCCCTGACAGAGAGGTGCAAACGAATTTAAGGTGGCCTGGGATTACAAGTTTTGTCGTAATATTCAGGGATTCTAGTGTTAAATCTTTCTGTTTTATTGAATATAGTTGACAATTGCTTTTCCTGTAAAGCATTCATTTTTTATCTGTGAGTGCTTCAAATAAATGTAATGTGCATTTAATTGCACTTGTTGGTATCATGAATTGCTATTTTGTTGCAACAAATATAATCACATCTTACACATCTGGCGTAGATTTGTAATACAGTCAGTCAGTCAGTCAGTCATACAACTCGACACATACAGCAAAGTATTACAATAAAAGTAATAGATAAATTAAAAGTGCAGAGACATCTATTAAAATGGAAGGCTTGGATTGTAAACACATGACAGTTTTAATTGTCCTAATGGTCTAGAAATGATACATCGATTATAGTTGTTAACATTATGTAATCTTGCTATTTTTTACTCTATATTGGTGTAATAACACTGCAAATTTACTGTATTTTATCATTTTATTTAAAAGCTATGCAGGAATTGTACCTATAATTATCAACTGTATCAATCTGTTCTTTTCAGATAACAAGGTGTGGAGTCAAACCATGTGAATGCCTCAGTTATCAGTTTTTTTAGACTTGTGGTCCCTTTACTTAGTTGGCCTGGTGCCTAGGCGACTGCCAGTCTACTGCTAAAAGGCAAAGCCTCTTTACATCACCATTGACACATTGCCAGGATCCAATCCTATCTTCTTTGTCTAGTATGGACTTAACTCTGTCATGTTTTCATTAGATCTCCTTCTATCACCTTCTCAGTGACCCTGTTGAAGTGTTGACAGGTTGAAAAGGCTGCTGCGAAGCTGCTGACTCGGGCCAAATACTAAAAGTACATCACCCTCTTTTGGACTTTGTACAATATTGAATAAATTCAAATTTTGCTACTGACTTATCAGGCTGTGAACTAGTAGACAGTGTCACCTAGTGGTCATATGTGTAAACCAGAGAGATTTTCTTTTAAATTCCACTAATGATCTAATGTTCTGCATAGCACATATTAAGTGTTGAGGATGTTACTTTATGAAAAAGAATATATAATTGCTATAGATATGAATCACAACTAGTACCCTTATTCATTTATTACTACATATAATTCTGACATCTTCTGATACAGGCTGATTGATTCTTCACAAGTCTCTGTAACCTGTTGTATAGCTTTGCAGCTCCTCTAGGCCAGGGGTTTTCAAACTCGGTCCTGGGGGACCCCTGTGGCTGCAGGTTTTTGTTCCAACCAGATTCCTAATCAGTGACAACACCTGATAGCACTGATCTCATTTAATTAGCTGGTATTATTGATCTTTTATTCTACATTCAGAAAAGCACAGCAGCATGATTTTTACATTTATAAAAACTTAAGAAATATTTCTGTTTTTGCTATGGATTTAAATGCTTAACTCTCTTTTTATTATAAACTGCTCAAAAAAATTAAAGGAACACTTTGAAAACACATCAGATCTCAATGGGAAAAAGAAATCCTCCTGGATATCTATACTGATATAGACTGGGTAATGTGTTAGGAACGAAAGGATGCCACATCGTTTGATGGAAATGAAAATGATCAACCTACAGAGCCCTAAATTCAAAGACGCCCCAAAAATCAGAGTGAAAAAATTATGTGGCAGGCTAGTCCATTTTGCCAAAATTTAATTGCAGCAACTCAAAATTGTATGCAGCACTTTGTATGGCCCCTGTGTTCTTGTATACATGCCTGACAACATCGGTGCATGCTTCTAATGAGATGACAGATGGTGTTGTGGGGGATCTCCTCCCAGATCTGGACCAGGGCACCACTGAGCTCCTGGACAGTCTGAGGTGCAACCTGGTGGCATTGGATGGACCAAAACATAATGTCCCAGAGGTGTTCTATTGGATTTAGGTCAGGAAAGTGTGGTGGCCAGTCAATGGTATCAATTCCTTCATCCTCCAGGAACTGCCTGCATACTCTCACCACATGAGGCCAGGAATTGTCATGTACCAGGAGCCACTGTACCAGCATAGGGTCTGACAATGGGTCCAAGGATTTCATCCTGATACCTAATGGCAGCCAAGGTGCCTTTGTCAAGCCTGTAGCGGTCTGTGTGACCCTCCATGGATATGCCTCCCCACACAATCATTAACCCACCACCAAACTGCTCATGCTGAATGATGTTACAGGCAGCATAATGTTCTCCATGGCTTCTCCAGACCCTTTCACTTCTGTCACGTGCTCAGGGTGAACCTGCTCTCATCTGTAAAAGCACAGGGCACCAGTGGTGCATCTGCCAATTCTGGTATTCTATGGCGAATGCCAATCGAGCTGCATGCTGCTGGGCAGTGAGCTCAGGGCCCATTAGAGGACATGGGGCCCTTGGGTCACCCTCATGAAGTCTTTCTGGTTGTTTGGTCAGAGACATTCATACCAGTGGCCTGCTGGAGGTCATTTTGTAAGGCTCTGGCAGTGCTCATCCTGTTCCTCCTTGCCCAAAGGAGCAGATACTGGTCCTGCTGATGGGTTATGGACCTTCTATGGCCCTCTCCAGCTCTCCTAGAGTAATTGCTTGTCTCCTAGAATCTCCTCCATTCCCTTGAGACTGTGCAGGGAGACACAGCAAACCTTCTGGCAATGACACGTATTGATGTGCCATCCTGGAGAAGCTGGACTACCTGTGCAACCTCTGTAGGGTCCAGGTATCGCCTCATGCTACCAGTAGTGACACTGACTGTAGCCAAATGCAAAACTAGTGAAGAAACAGTCAGAAAAGATGAGGAGGGAAAAATGTCAGTGGCCTCCACCTGTTAAACCATTCCTGTTTTGGGGGTCATCTCATTGTTGCCCCTCTAGTGCATCTGTTGTTAATTTCATTAACACCACAGCAGCTGAAACTGATTAACAACCCCCTCTGCTACTTAACTGACCAGATTAATATCCCATAAGTTTCATTGACTTTATGCTATACTCTGATTAAAAAGTGTTCCTTTAATTCTTTTGAGCAGTATATTTTGCCCTTTTTCTGTGCAGTTTGCTCCCTTCATTGAATCTTAATAATGACAATTAAAAATAAGCAGAGCAGAAACTCAAGCAAACAACACTCAATCGTGAAAGACTGCAACTACTTTAGTGTCAGCCCCACAAAGTAGTAAGAGATTAATTAAACAATTAGAACACCTAGAAAAGTAGAATGACAATCAAGATGAAAATACTGTTAGAAAGAAAAAAATACATATAACTGCTTAGTACATTTTAATACTTTTTTTTTTTTTATTATTTCTATTTCTAATTTCTATATTGTTCCCAAAACAGGGAATCTGGGAAACAACAGTTCACTTAATTAGCCCAGGAGTCCAATTAAAAACAGAGGCTGGTTGGAACAAAAACCTGCAGCCACAGGGGTCCCCCAGGACCGAGTTTGAGAACCCCTGCTCTAGGCTACTTTCTCCTGAAGTCTGTATATAGGTGGGCTCTCTCAGTATTCATCTTCAAATCACATTTAACAGATTTCAGATTCTCTTTTTTGATCACATTTCATAGTTTGGAGTGTTACAATAAAGTTTCTGAATACTTCTATAAATGAGAGATTGCAGGTTTTTTTTCTTTTTAATAAATAGGCAAACCATTTGTGATGACTTGCTGGTCACAAATGGTGAGCCCAATGCCTTTATTGCTGGAGCTTTCTTTACTAACCGATTTCCGATGTTTTGGTCTCAGAAAACACCACCAAAAATAATAAATGTTTTTAAGACACTTTTCCCACAATTCTCTTATCACTATCTCTCACTGGCATGTCACACATTTTCAAAATATGTGTTCATTGTGTCACTGAGTTTAGATTGATGAGCAAAAATGCCAAATGCATCCATTTAAAATAAAATAATAATATATATAATTATTTATATATAATATATAATAATAACACAATAAAGTGTGCAGAAACGAAAGAGGTCTGAATACTTTCGGAATCCACTTGATATCATCAGGAGGCGTTACAACTGTTCACAGATATTTTTTAAAACTGAAGCACAGGGCAGATGCAGGGTTACACAGTGAAACAGAGGTAAGAACCAAATCATCGGCCCTGCATTATAAAGTCTTGTGTCTTAGTCACTACACCATACTGTCTATATCGGGCTGGGTCTTGCCTCAACTGGACTAAGCAGGTTGTAGAAATGGTAGATAGCTGGATGTATTTCAGCTCTTGACATCAGTTCATTTTCTTTTATATTCCTATTTAATTCCAGGATATTTGATAGCCTTTCCCACTGTGTGGTCATTGTTTTTTTAAATTGCCTAGTATTTTAGTAATCTTGTATAGTACTTTGCTGCAATGTAATGTACATTTGATTGGTTTAGAAGGTACCTTGCAAGATACACTCTTTAAAAACACCTTAAAAAAATAAACATTAACTGATTAACTACAGTGTGTCAAAGCTGTTAAGCCCGGTCACTTTCTGTATGGAGTTTGTGTGTTAACGCTATGTCCAGATTGTCATCTATCCTCCCTCAGAGATGAGGTTCTTGCTTGGCTGTAAATGGACTCTGTGTAGGGCTCTGGGTGTGAGTGTGAGTGTGCTCTGCAAGTGCCTAATCTAGATGTTCAAATCAAATTATATTTATTATATGCAAATTATACTTACAGGACAATATGTAGTGAAATGCTTAGTTGCTCAAGTCCAATGACTGTGTCTTTAAGAAGAATAATAAAACGACAATGACAGCAATATATGACTTTATAAATATCAAAAGTCATTTTAAATATGTGATAGTATTAAATAATAACTTAATGTGAGAAAGATCCCAATAGGACATCATGTATTCCTAGACACTTTCCTTATTCAAGATTCAAATAGAATGTGGTCAGAAGCCCCTCGTCAGTCTCTCTGAAGTGGTCTTCAGGCTGCGGTAGGGTTTACCTGACTTCAGTACAAAAAAGAGACCACTTTTGGGATAGCTGGTATCTCTGATCATTTCCCTTGCCTTGGTTCAACATCGCTTGGTGTGGATCTCCTCCAAGTTAGACAGTGCAAACCCCATGATGTCTTCAGCTGACTGCACCACTCTCTGCAGAGCCTTGGAGTCCCACTGTGTGTCATTCCCAAAGCAGGCAGTAAGACTTTGTGTCAGAATACTTAACTTTCAATGGTAAAAGTGTAAAGGTTCTTTAGCAAATGGGAGGGCAGCCTGAAATCCCTTAAATGTCTGCTGTGTTAAAGATGTTGTGCCTTCTTTATCAAGGTGGACCCCAAGGTATATAAAACTGTCCACTCTCCCTACCTGGGTTCTGTTAATGCTTGCTCTCAATGTTGCTAGGCTCAGATTCTGGGACCTTGTAATAAATAAACACTAGTGAATTCAGAATATTAATGAATGATAGAATTGATGAAGGGAATATCTGAAGGGAAATTTTTCAAATAAAAATAACTTTTTAAGCAGTTGTTAAAATTATGAAGTAGTGCTGTTTGTGAAAGCAGTCTTTAAAATTGATTCTTTATGTAGTTTTGATGTTTGTGGCTTAGTTGTTTAGTTCTAGCTTTGGAAAGAATAAATAAAATCAAACAAGGATTTTCCAACTAACAGATTAGTGAAAAATAAACAATAAACATAATAGTGTCAGAAAATGTACAGTTAAACATGATATTAAACTCTGTCAAGTATTAGGGTGTATCTTTAGGATTATTTTTTAAATAAAAATTGAGTACACATCTCTAATCTTGCAGTCTTCTAATGCACATCCAATAATGTGTAAATATGTGTTCTGTCAATGAACTCTAAAATGAGCAGCAGCAAGTAAGACAGTAGCAATGTTACTCCATGATGACACCTAGTGTTGTTGTGAGACATTTTTGAACAATGTTTTCAATGTATTCAAATTGCCTGAGAATAGAAAAGTAAAGCATGGGAAATAAAAAAACAAGGCAGCTTAAAGACAAAATAACTGGAGGCAGCTTATGCATACATCTATGCTAAGATTTCATATGGAAAAAGTAAATAAAATTCCATTTAGTCATTCAATGTACTTACCAAAATAATGGCTTGTACTCAGAAGGGAAAAGGTTATCACAGCATCACCAGGATTTCAGAAAGCAAAGTAAATTCCTACATAAACCTTTTGGACAAAAACAAAATATCCCACTGATAGTAGGAGAGGCCCTATGGATTAGCAGAATCAGTAGGAATGTGCCTGTGATGTATAGCATCATAGAGTCACTTTTGATTTTATTTGGTAACTATTTATAGACCATTTTCTTTTGTCTAAATATATAGTAGTGTTGCAGTACGCAGGGTAATTGGTAATTAATAATCAATAAGACATCCATCCATGGGTTTTATTTAAGGAAAAGTGAAAATGAAATTCACTTTGTCTATGCCCAGGATGATAATTTAATTTAAGTAATGGTGTGTAGGATCTCTGGTTCGCTTTTCTGTCTTATCTGTATAGTTTGTGAACAAGGCTAATAAATCAGCAAACGTCTACAATAACGCTTTAACTTTCTCTGCTGTGGTTTGAAACATGGCTATAGGGTTACTTTAGACACGCTTGTTGAACTAAGCAAAATAATGCGTTTATTTATGACATAAAGATAGTAGAAGATGGGTATACTGTATATAAATATATAGATTGTGACTAGTAATTGGTGTTGCAGCACTCCAAACACAATCTCACAAACACAAGTCCCGGGTTCAAACAAATTATTTCTTGTGTAAAATGCCTTCACAGGTGTCATTCAATCACAGGTACAGATCCAGTTCTTCCTTTTCTCCCTTCCTTCCTTCAGGTGAGTGTTGTCCAGCTCCTCTCCCGACTCCAGCTTACCTGTACTGAAGCAGAACTGCTTTGTTTATGCAGGACCCGGGAGTACTTCCGGTCTCACAAGACTATACGTTGGAAACATCTCCAGGCTAGGAAGAAGACCCATAAAGTAGGGACCATTAATCCCTTCAGTGATCCCTGGTGACACCCATAGAACCCAACAGGTCTGTTCCATGAGACTACAGTTCCCAACATTCCCTGTGAGTATCCACAGAGGTACTATAACTCTGGGAGGCTCCCACCTAGGGTTTTGGGGGAGTAAATAACCCAAATAAGTTGTCTTCCCCATCCTTCCATTGTACTGGCCTCCCAGTCGGATAAGAACTCTTGTTCAGTCCTGGCTGGGATGTCTGTCTCTGTATATATTTGCATATATATATATATATGCTAACAAACAACACAAAACTTAAAATTACAAAAGCCTAATTTAGCGAAAAGGCACATAAGTTATCTATTATATCTCTAGGTTTGTACAAAACTTTCTTCTCTTATAGGGAAAGGCACATAACTTATGAATTCTGATTTTTCAATTTGTGAGGTTAATATGGATAAATTCTCTGGCTGGTTATGAGGACTAGCAGTTTCTCTGGCTTAGGTTCAACATACCCGAACAACCCCAACCCCCACAGCCCCAGCCAAACCGGCTTATCGGTCTTAGTGTGCTTGTGTGTGAGTATGTGGGTGTGTATGAGGTGCTGCACTGGATTTACTATGAGACTCTCAAAATAGGTAGATCTCCTTCACAAGATAATTATTTTTAGTTACAGTGAACACCAATACCATAGTATATTAGCTGGTTTTGTCCTGTCTATCAAATTACAATTTGTAGCTCTCAGAATGAAACTATACTTAATGGTTTGAGGTGAGTGATGCTTTGTTCCTTGCATGGCCAGCTTTCTCCAGACATATGCAAGAATTTTTCAGTGTTGCTTCTTTTGTTGACTTTCCAAAAAATTGGAAAGTCAATACAATTAATTAGAAAGCAAGAAGGGTGTTTGGAATCCATCAACTAAGATAAGGAAAAAATCCCTAAAAGATAAAATAAGATGAGTTTTAATGTCATTGTATCACTGAAGGACGGCCAACAACTAGATTATAATGCCATTTCATGAGTTTAAACAACTTACATCATAACTAAAAAAAAAAAAAAAATTATAAAGGAATAAAAACAAGGTACATAAAAGCTGCAAAGTAATCAGTGTCTAACACCCCAGAGTCAATTCAACATAAAGTATATTACATATATATTACACTAAGTATTGTACATGAATTGGCGATTCTAAATTGGCCATAGTGTGTGGGTGTGTTTGTGTGTGTCCTGCGATGGGTTGGCACCCTGCCCGGGATTGGTTCCTGCCTTGTGCCCTGTGTTGGCTGGGATTGGCTCCAGCAGACCCCTGTGACCCTGTGTTTGGATTCAGCAGGTTAGAAAATGGATGGATGGATGGATTGTACATGAAAAGAGGTTAATTAGTCTGAAATATTCAGTAGTTTAACAGCTCTGGAAAAATAATCTGTTTTTCACTGTTGTGGTGTTTGAATACATAGTCTTTTATCGTTTCCCAAAGTGAGCAATTTAAAGAGATGATGTACAGGTTGAGTGGCATCTCTCATGGTATTGGAGGACTTTCTTTGACACCTGGACAGGTAAAAATCCTTGATTGCCAGCAACTGCATGCCATTGATACCTCAGGCAGTTCTGATGACCCATTAAAGAGACTTCTGTTCTTCCCTCATGCAACTGGCCTATCATTCTGTGAGGCAGTACGTCAGTATACTCTGCACGGTGCAGTGACAGAAGTTCACCAGGAGGTCCTGGGTCAGCCTTGCTCTCTTCAGTCTTCTAAAAAGAAGAGGGATTTCTGTGTCTTCTTGATGATGGCTGAGGTGTGTGTGGCCCAGAAGAAGTGCTCTGTGATGTTCACCCTCAAGAATTTAAAACTTAAGACCTTCTCTACAGGTTCACCATTTATGAGCAATGACTAGGGACAGCTCTCCTTTTCTTCCTGAAGTTCACCACATTCTATCTGGGCTTAGTGTTAAGGATGTGATTTTTGTCAGAGCACCAAGTTGTTAGGTTCTTTACCTCATCTTTGTATGCTGTCTTATCTTTTTGGTAATCAAACCAATGAGTGTTGTGTCGTCTGTGAACTTCACAATGGTGTTTGTTGGGTGAGTAGGCAGATAGTCATGGGTGTAGAGCACAAAAAGTAAAGGGCTCAGTAAGCATCCTTGTGGGACATCAAAGTTCAGGGTGACAGAGTATGTGTTCTTTCCTAACCTGACATCCTGAGTGTGGTTGGTCAAGAAATCCAGTGTCCAGCTGCAGCTGCAGGCTGTAAGGTGTAATCCTAGGCAATGAAGTTTGGATACTGTGCAACGGGAATGACTGTCTTGCAGGCCAAGTTGAAGTCAACAGAAAACATCCTGACATACATGTTCAGCCCTTTCAGATGCTCAAAGGTATTGTGAAGAGAGAGGCTGTTTGCATGCTCAATTGATCTATTGGCCCCATAAACAAACAGTTGATATGTGCCACAGTCTCTCAAAGCACTGGTTGATAGTCATTTAAATAGTTAACATTTTGCTGTTTGGGTATAGGCATAATGGTAGTCATTTTAAGGAACTTAGGTACAACACCAGTGGTCAAGGAGAAGTTGCAGATACTGGTAAGAGCCTCAGACATCAGGGGCCTCATGCATAACGGCGTGCATAGAATTCACACTATAAAGTGACGTAAGCACAAAAGCCGAAATGTGCTTACGCACAGAAAAATCCAGATGCAGGAATCTGTGCGTACTCCAACTTCCACATTCTTCCACTACATAAATCCCGGTCAGCGTGAAAAGTAACACACGTGCACGCGCCTGTTGTCCCGCCCCAGTTCCTCCCAGAATTACGCCTCTTTAAATATGCAAATTAATATAAATAGCCCTTAAGCTCAGCGTTCTGTGAAAAGACAAAGGCAAAAGCATGGGGGAAAATATAAGAATTTCAGTGAATACCAAGTGGAGGCAAAGGAAAAACATACTATTTGTTGATTTAAACAGTGGTATAAACAACAAAAGGAAGTTGATCGAGTGACATAGAGTGTCGGAGAAACTCAAAAGCTCAAGTTCACAAAGTCACACAGTGCCAAAATAAAAAAGAAGTCACATGTCAAAGTTGTCGTGAAAAGGCGAGTTGTAGCCAATCATCTGAGTGTCATATGAAAGCTTACTAGGGTACAGACAAAAAAAATAGGCACACAGTGGGAAAAAAGCACAAAATGTCAACTTTAATCTAGAAATTTTCACTTTAATCACGTAGTTCATTTTGTTATTAAAGTAGATCATAAACTTCATCTTAAAATCATTTAATTTACTAGTTTATCAAATCCCATCGTTACTAAAGTAACATGTTAAATGCTTTGGTTTTTATTTGATCTTCAATGTGCTCTATGTGTGTGAATCACTACATGCTTCCGTTCTTTCTCTTTCTCCGACAGGACACAGACTCCATTACATTCATGATATTACACCTCTCTGAATAATTAAAATACTGAGATGTGTACGTGATATAATTTTCATAATGATTGGAATGAAAGCATGTTATTAAACATGAAAACACGATGGCGCAGTGATTGTTCATGTCTCACACAAGATGCTGCTGTGGCATGCGCGACCTTCGATGAAATAATTTATTGTAGCAGTACTGTCTCTTTCAAACGTTCTAACCAAATCCTGTCCTTACTTTTCTTTCCCAAAATACCCAATTGCCACACAATCAGCTCTGTAATAGACGTTAAGCCATCTATAAGCTTACAATGACGATTCTTCAAAACTTTTAAGGAACATTAAAATATCTTCATAGTACGTGTTTAATTATATCTTTTCAGTGTCGCACCAGCCTCAGCAAATATACAGGCGCGAGGCAGGAACAATATGTGAACTTGCTAGCTCTGCGCCACCGTGTCCTCACATGTTTAATTATTAACAATACAGATTATTTAAATGAAGTTAAAGTTTTATCTGCATAATATAATCAACATATTTTGCTGCATTTCATCTTAAAAGTGATATCGTCATCATATGTAAATACACGCTTTATAAAGTGGTGCAGGTTGTGCAATATTATAACTGTAGTGCAAGTTTACAGTGGGGTAATTGTACTTATAAGTACAAACAGTTCTACAAGGAGCAATTGATTGAGTGTGTTTATAGTTCTTGGGATGAAAGTGTTTCTGAACCACAAGGTCCGTACAGGAAAGGCTTTGAAACGTTTTGCCGTGGCTGAGGCAGCGTGTGCTTGATGCTGTATACCGATAATTCTCAATCCGATCAGCTGCTGCTGTGATTCCCACTCAGATACAGTGATATAAATACTCCGAGTGGTGCAGTGAGAGTAATATCCGCTGTGGCAAACCTTAAAGGAAGCAGCTGAAAGAAGAAAAAGAAGAAGAAGAAAATGGTGCAGTGAGAGTAACAACGCTAAAGCAGTTATGGTATTTGGAATACTATGGCTATTCTCTGGACCATTATATTGTTACAGGTTAATTACAATCAGATGCATTACACTAATAAACAAAATGCCATTAGTTTTAATGTATTTATAAAGCCGTGTCAGGAATGTGGATCTAAGAAATAAAGGGTAAAATCACAGGAACAGTAGCACTGCTTTGACACTGGGTGCCGCCAGTCTGCAAAACTGAGTGCAGAACTTGCGTATAACAGGGTATGAGGTACCGTGGAAATGTGCGTGGTTTTACTCCAACCTTAGGTTTTATACATAGCGATTTGAACTTGGAAACGTTCTTATGCAACATTTCTGTGCATATGCACCATTTATACATGAGGCCCCTGGTCAGTTCATGCTCGGAGTTTGCATCTTGAAACACCATTAGGTCCCATTGCTTCCTTCACATAGACTCGGCATAGAACCCTTTGACATTGTTAATGTCCAGTATCAGCAGCAGGTGCTGATTAAATGTTAATGATGCCAATGCAGGCCTTGCCACAGCCCTACTGCTATTCTTCTGATTTAAACAGGAGAAGAACATATTAGGTTCCTCTAATAGGGTAGGGTTACTACGTTCAATTATGTTTTTATTATATTTATAGTTTGTTACCACTTGTATACCTTGCCACTTGCATCATGGATTATCGTTATTAAAGTTGTCCTAAACCCAACCTCTATCCTTGATCTCACACCAATTTATGAATGGTAAGTTGAAAGGACGAAGTTACTATGAGAAATGAGGAGAAGCCTGGCTGATTTTGGAAGATTTTTTTTTTTTTTTGCTATGGGGACTAAATTATCTAAACAGATAGAAAAATGGAATGCTAAAAGTGCCTTTTATTTTGATCTCTTTCGTAAAACTTAAATATATAGGGGCTCCTAGAGATGAATAGCACTAACATTGGACAAGTAAGAAGCGCACCCTAAAATGTAAAGTTATATTTCATATATATGCAGATCATCATGTATTCTGTTTTATAGATTGTGGAAACCCTCCAAATGAACCCAATGCTTATCCTGATTCATCACAAAACACAGAAGGAGCCACTATCACATACAGTTGTCATGCAGGCCATGTTTCAGGAAGACGCAGTAAATATGAATGTCAAAATGGTGTTTGGAAAAGGATAACAACAGGACGCTGTTCACGTAAGAAATTAAATGTTTTTGTAAAATTGTTAAATTATATCACCTTTTTATATTTCTAACCTTATTTTATATTTTGATTTTATCATTTTATTAGCAAAGCAGTGTGGCCACCCAGGAGATTCCTTAAATGCTGAATTCCATTTAGAGGAAAGGGATGACTTTATTTTTGGGGCTAGAGTGGTATATGTTTGCAAAGAAGGGTAGGTTTAATACTTTTATGTTTGTATTTAAATCAATAATATAACCCTATGCTATTGGATTATGTTCTAGTGGTAGGGGTGTTAGATTTTAGTCTACAAACCTGCTGATTCAACCCTCACTTCTAACTCACTGTATGATCCATAACTTCTAATACTCATTAGAATCTCCAAAACTTTGTTTTAATTTTTGACATTTTTAAATGTTGAAAACAGAATCACATCACACCAGTCTTAGCTTCTCTTCACTGGCTTTCTGTTCGCTACAGGAGTGCATTTAAAATTCTGCTGTTTGCTTTAATGGTTTTAAGGTGGTTTAGCCCCCTTTTATCTTACTGACCTCTTACACCCTTACTCTCCTTCATGGTCACTAAGGTCCTTTTAATAGACGTTATTGGTTGTGCTGAGTTCTAGATTAAGCTTAGAGAGGGCCATGCTTTTGCAGTAGCTGCCTCTAAGGTTTGAAATAGTCTACCTTTTTATATTTGGTCAGCACCAACTTTGGTCACTTTTGAATATTTTTGCCATAGCTATTTACACTTGTATGTAAGTATTTATTTGTGGTGTATTTATTTACTGTATATACAGTGTATGTATTGGAGGTGCAGCACTTCGGTTGACTTCTGTAGTGTTAAATGTGCTCTATAAATGAAATTGACTTGACTTAAATATTGTTGATTTATTGTAAAGTCTTGCCAGTGACCTCACTTCAACACAATTTTGGAATTTGCTTTTGCCTCTGGAATCCCCAGTTTGTGAAGTTTTTTCATTGTTTATTATTACTATGTCCATGGCAGTGAATCAACTTTCCCTGTCTATATAAGATGGCTGCCCATTAATTACTTTATCCCAGCAGAGGAATCAAATTTGTAAAAGACACCTCTATCAAAAGTTAATGAAAAAATATCTTTGCAGCGTTCAGTCAGTTCTGTATGTTTTTGGACAACAGATTTCTTGCTTAATTTGACATCTTCAATGTCCTGCCTTTTTGTTTATTTTGCCTTGTGTCCACTAGGGTGGCATTCCAGCACACCAAACCCTGGGCACAACTACACACTCTGAGTCCCAGATTCAAGTCCAGCACTTTTACTTTCAATAACATGTACCTTTTACAGGATTCCTTCCTTCATGCAGTAGCAGCTTTCACACTATACAGTACAGCCCGTTAATGCCAACATTTAATCTCTTTGTTTCTTCCATTTTCATCCCAGGGGAGTGTTGTCCAGCTCCTCTCCTGACTCTGACTCCATAAGCTGAGCGGAGGGCACTTTTTTAGCACTTCCAGGTCAGGCAGGACTACAGTGGTCCTTGTATTATTACTACCTGACAGCTCCTCCTGGCGCCCCCTTTTGAACCTGACAGGACAGGCCCAGGGGATTACAACTTCCATGCTGCCCTTCAGACATCAATAATGGGGCTTGCCAGATGTGATGCTGCCACACATTGTACAGGGAGACTCTCTGTACTGTCCTTTCATGTTCACAAGTCCATACCGGGTATCACCCAGTGGTTATTAGGATGACAGTCTTGCCATAGCCGCGCTAAAGCATTTCCACATCAAGGTGGTGGCACGGAAAGGAGATACTGTTACTCCCTCCCTGACCTTCCCTTATCAAGGCCTCCTGGCTGGGTTGTCCCTCACAGCCTTTAAAATAAATACCTAGTGAACACCCTACCATTATCGTGTTCATAATAACTGGTAGTAAAGTGCTCACAAGCATTTATATTTAAATGAAGTTATTTGAGAAACACCTCAAATTTAAGAAACAAATAAAAGAAATTATAAAATTGATTTTCTGAATAGATACGGTGTCCTGAATGGAAAGAAAATGATATTATTACCATACCTATGCTCAGTAATACAGCTCACAACAGGGGGATGGAAAGAAGGTCCTTTTTCTTTATTGAATCACCACACAGTCAAAGATCGGCAAGTTATTTAACAGCCCGCTAGAACACATTATATCACTCACAAGGAACCTTTCAAAGTAACAGTTGTATTTACAGAACATTTCAGACTATGTGCTTCATAAACAACAGTTACCACATGTAGGCAGCCATACAGTTCAAATAATGTTGAATGTAGTCTGCATATTCAATACACTCTGCATTCATAGATCACATTTATGAAATAGTAATCTTTCAATTTCTTGCTTTTCCTTTATATTATATAATTCTTGCCTTTGTTTTTATTATTACACTACAGGTATGTCTGTCAAAAGATAGCTAGCATCAAGGAGAGCTAAGAGTTAAACACTGAATGGTTTACTGCACTAAAACAGGACTGTCATTAAAGTTACAAAAAATGTCACCGCAGCCTGTCATTTGAGGCCTCATAACAGGAGGGTCCTGGGCAGCTGCTGATCTGCTCAACTTTGAGACCTTTGAACTGTGGCCATCTGTAACACTCTGTCCTAAAAACATGCGCACACTACAACAGCACACAGAGGATGTAACTGTGGGATTACTGTGAGAGCTTTCCTTAACTGTTGTAATCCAGTCTATCAGCATGTACTGGGGGTCTTTTGACAGATGGTGATTGTAGATGAGTATGCTGAAAGACTCCTTACTACAAGCTAACTATACATGGAATATTTGTGTCACCAGTGAACTTGGTCCATCGGTGAAGTTAACGCTCTCTTCTGGACACACCACCTGTGTTAATAGATGTATTCTTTAAATGCTAGGCAAGTAAAGACATTAAATTCAGCATTACTTGTAGAAAGTAATAAATGTAGAATTAAATTTTATCTGTAGTTCTGAAAATGATTTTGTCAGTCAATTTTGATTTACGGTATAGAGAGTTTAACAGTGGGTTTGTTCTAAGTTAAAGCCCAGCAAAGGATTCAAGCAAAAGTAAGTATTGCCACTTTCAACATATTCCATTATTTAAACAGCATTTATTAATCAATTTTCTGAACTTCCTGGCAGAACTGGGTGCAAGGTAGGAGGTTGCCATGAATATGGGGTATGCTCGTGCCCACAGCTACAGCATATTCAGTCAAGCAGGGAATCTTGAGTCAGTAAATTAACCAATTAACCTATAATGTATTGTGAGCATGGGTCCAAACACCATCAGACAAACACCACTTCTTTATAAAACACATGTTTATTATACTAAATAAAGTCCCACACAACACAGTGCTACCAGCACCAATCACCCTCCACACAGGCCTTTCTTTTAATGTCCCGACTCTAGCTCCCCGACTGTAGGAAGGCGGCCCTTTTTATTTCCACCTGGACGTGCTCCAGGTGCTTGATGACGTTCTTCCGGCAGCACTTCCTGGTGTGGCAGAAGTGCTTCCCTTGCACCCGGAAGCACTCCGAGCGTCCCTGGAAAGTCTTCCCTCCACCTTTCCAGGTGTGGCAGAAGTGACGATCTCCCGGCCTCCACAACGCTCAGGGTGCCCCCCTGGCAGTGGCCACGGGCCCCAGTGGGTTTGAGCCTCCTTGCTCCATCCCCGTGGTCACCTCATCATCCAGGGCAGTTGCCCCCTCGTGGCCCGGGGGATGTATAGACCACCTCCTGGTCATTCCAGGCGTCTCGGCTGGGTCTGACCCCCAGCCTTCTGTGACAGTATATATTTGTGATGTAGGTGAGACGGAGATGGTGAGATCATGCCAACTACACCCAGACTATGTAATTCTTATAAAAGGTTTTCCCTACTTTAGGGAGCCACATTAAACAGGGAAGTCTGGAACTGAACTCCGCTGACCTTCAATGGTGCTGTGCATCCGGGTCTTTGGCCCTGAAGTCTTTTGTCTGTGGAATTCAGATGAAGTTTAGCAGCATTGAAATCACACATCTTTCAGTCCATCGTCCAAGTTGCGATTCATTATTAACATTCAATAAAGTCATAACCCTGGATATATATGTTCCCGGGCTCTCGGGGATGACACGGTGCATGGGCATCTCACATGTGAACGGTTTTAGAACGACTGACACTTATTTTTAAAAGAACTACTGCAATATGTTGACACAAATTAAAGTATAATCTAATCTATAAGCAATTTATGCTGTCATATAAGTACTGTACATGTATCTTTAGTTGCGGTAATATGAACGTAGAAAGCACAACTTGTCCAGTATGCGGTCATCCAGGAGAGAGCGCACATTCGTGCAGATTACACCAGCTGCTGAGAAACCACGCTCTGCCTCCACTGAAGTAGGCGGCATAGTCATCAGATACTGATATACTTGTTCTAAACAATGCCCGTGCTTGCCATTGCTCTGAAACACCGCCATTTCAGCTTTTAGTGATGCATCCAGTTTCTTGTCATCATTCTGTGATGGTAAGTTTCTTGGCACAAATAATGTGGGTGCAACAGACTGACGCATTGCAATTTCAAGTTGCTGTTCAAAGCTGTTGTCTGATGAAATGCAAGCTGCAGCAATGGCGCCACCTTCTTCCAGTGTTGTGGATGTTGCAGCTGAACTACTGCTGTCAGTCTGTTCAAGTCGTGTTACCAGACGACGAACAAATTTTCAGATGACGTCATTAGATGGTACCAAGAACATGTCTGTAGTAGCCGTCTTTTGTGCTGAAGCTGTATGCAGATAGAACAGCAGCATGTAATCCTCATCTGTCATTTATTCAAGACTCAAGAACATCTGCCAGAGTCTTTGCAAGTTCTGAGCTCTGCTTCTGTAGCTGGACAATGCAGAACTTCAGAGCCGCTTCTGCGCTGATCAGATTTGTTTTACACCTGCAAAGTGCATTAACTACAAGCTTCAATGTTTCAAAACTGGACACCATTTTACTGATAACTGTGAAGTCAGTGTCAGTTAAGTGTAACTATTGCCCAAGATCAATCAGTGCCTTCTGTATTGGACCCCGTAATTGCAGAAATCTGCTCAACATATCAACCAGACTGTTCCACCTTGTCCTGCAATCTAGCAGAATGCTGATTTCTTTGCCTAATTCACTGTTCACGTACTAATGAAGTATGTTGTCATTCTTCGTTGGTGATCATCTAAAAATCTTGAAGATTTTACGAACCTTATTAACAACATTGTCATATAATTCACCTGACAATTCCACAAGAACATTGTAGCTGTCTTTAAAAACTTCTAGACCTTGTTCGTCATCATGACTCTCAAGTATATCATCCTCATCGCCTTCGCTGTTGTCAGTGTTGCAATGAAACAACTCGGGCTCGGCTGTAGCAGTAGTAGCCGCAGCATGACCTCTGCAGCGATACAGCACATCTAGCACTGCCAGCTGGATACAGTGCGCATAACATAATTGATGCTCAACATCCAGTAGTCTTCTGACCTTTGTCATGACACTGGCACTGTCTGTACAGATGCCCACTATGTCACTGGTAAGACTGAGCTCAAATTCTGCCAGTTTACACTGCAGTAAGTCAATGCACTTCTCCGCCAGCATCGAGCCATGGACTCTGATTAATCCAAGGTTCCAATACTTCAGACCTTGTTCATGGACATTCACATTCATATATCGTCGATTTCTAGTGGAAGTCCATTTATCAAACGTTATACTAAAGCGCTGACCCTGCTTCTTGTTAGCCATCTCTTTTATTACCAGCAATCAGATCGTCTGACCGTGATCCATTATCAGATACTTCACAGTTTCAGCAGACTTTTGCAAATTTCCGAAACCAAGTGAGGACAGTGCTTTGCATAAATCAGCTTTCGAAACAAATATTCAGAACGGAAGTCCACCTCGAGCCGTCTTTCGTGCTAATACTGCCTGCAATGTATTTTCATTCTTGTTTTGCAGATATTTCATCATTGGCCCCACTGCTATGCTCTTGGATGTCATTGGTGTATTGTCATCATTCTCTGGTTTTCGTTTCATAGCAGTTATTTGAAGAACTCTTCTCAGATGCTCATGTAATCCCTTTGTAGAGCTGCCAGCTGTTTTCAAAATAGTTTTACACAGTTTACACTCCTCCGACTGGCCTAGCTTTTCGTGCAAAAAATCCTTCCAAACTCCGTCGTTTTTAAATTCGACAAACTTGGCCATTTGTACGAGTCTTTCAACACAAACAACTGATGTTCTGACTGCCGACTGGACCCGAGCTCTGCTCCGGTTGGAAACTTGACACCAGCCTGTACTGTCAACAGCACGTGCCACAGACTTCGATGAAGTCTGCCCCTTCCCGGCATTCGTGAGCTGCAGAGTGCAGACTAGAGCAGACACCTCCCAGTCCACTGTGCTCAGTCAGCCAGGAGACTGACTGCTGCTGGTCAGTTGTTGAGTTGACTAAATTAATTGGCAGCACACTACACCGTGGGCCCAAAAAAAAAGTGCCACTTAATTATTTTCAAGTATAACTCTGTTATTTTTTGATTGATTTTTACACTTTTCACGCTATATATGCAAACTTAGCTGTTCCCATATCCCGGGAATTACAGCAATTTCATTCCTTGGAATAAGAGAATGAAAAATGTCCGGCTGATTCCCTAGTATAAATGTCCATCAGAATTACACTTTTTGTTCTGTATTCACATTCTCAGGTGTGTCCTCAATAATTCCTCATTTCACCAAGATTCACAATATGCAGGGTCACATCCATACTCCCACAAACATAAGTAATCCCTCGATGATAGGGTATTATAAGTTTACGGGAATACTGTACTTAAAGCAAGCCATGTTTAGCTGCCTGACAAAACTCTGGGCCAGAACATTTGCCCTGGATTAGATTATATACAGGGGCACAACCAGTTTCTTGAATTATAGAATTCTTTTTCAAATAACATTCCTAAAGGCATGAAATAACATTATTATTATTAATCAAAAACCATTTTATATACATATTATATCCTTTCATAAACTAACCATTTTAGTTTCATACATGTATAAACTAATACATCAGTAATCACTCATCACAAACATCTCATTCATTTAACAACTTGTTGACACTTAATACAGTTAACAAAATATCTGTTAAACAAGAGTACCAAGTGCTTAGAAGCCAAGCACATATTTTAAAAGTTGCAATTTTGCCTAGGGAGTGTTATTCACATAACAGTTGTTTATCCGATGCAAAACAGAGATGTTTGTGATTGAATTGCTTGCTGCCTTCATTTAGTGAGTTTTCAACTTTGCATTTCCATACCAATATTCATCATCATAACTACAGTATCATTCTGAGATTCACATTGGAGTATAACTTAACCCATAGTTAAAAGTTAAAATCTTCTAGTTTATCACATGCGAACGTGTAGAATACAGATAAAGTTCAGCCGCAATGACATCATACAGATTTCAGTCCATTGTATAAGTAGTGTCTGAGGGGCGAGCGGAAGTCTTCCCCCTTAACACAACTCCGACGGAACTGCTTCAGCGTGAAACATTCCGACCTATTACTGCTCCATTTTCATGGTACACTCCAGAATCATGAGCCGATTGTTTCTCATATAATCACGTAGATGAGTTATTAGAATAAAAAATTATTGTGGCCACATATTTTCTCAGTTTTTGAGTGTGTCACATATGACATTAAATCATAGTGGATTTATTTTGACTTTTTTGATACTGACTAACAGAAAAGGACTCTTTAATATATGGGTCTCAAACTCAAATTGGCTTTGTGCCACTGCTGGTATTGTCATGTCCTACAGGGACCACATGAATGTTCAAGTACAAGAGAAAGTAATATCTTTAAATCTATTTTTATTTCCATCACTAACATATTTTTTTCAATATGCAAACTGTACTCTAAATACATTAATTTTAAATGTGCAGTTCCTTTTTCATTAAATTAACTTAAATAAATTAACAAATCTTTGGATTAACCTAACACATGCAATACCTAAATACATTTGAACTTATGTTCTATTTCTGTCCAGAAACCTGGCAGTGTTTCTGCTCACATAGTTTAGGCCCTTTTGACCCAATGGAGTTTACAGTGGAAGTACAGCTTCAAGATTAGCACCAGTAAACCTACACCTGTACTTGTATTTATTAAAGTTCATAGTTGATAAAGGCTTCTCACACAGACGTATGCTTCCAAAAAGACACATTACCTGACTGAACACTTTGCACAGCACTGGAAAGGATGGAGGTAATTCTCTCAGAAACTGTCCAGTCAAGTCTGCTTTTCCCTGTGCCTCTCTCAACTTGATACCTGTATGTTTAAAATTTAAGCATTTGCTGCACAGTGCTTGTTGAAGAATAATGCACTAATGGATCAGCTTTTTCCTCTTCTAATGGACTACCAGTCCATTTTGTTAGCTTGTCATGGATTGGGCTGTATCTGTATTGATGCCTACCTGTTTGTTACATGGCCATCTAGCATGCTCAGGCGTGTCACACAGAAGCTGATATATATCATTGCCTGTGGTACAGCCGTGCATCGGACATAAATTTAGCAATTCTTCAGTTGCATCAAAGTGGGAATTAACACCCCTAATGAAAATCGCTAGTTGAGTAGTGACAGTTTTGTCAGTGCTTTCATAAAGCGCCACGGAGTATGCAGTAAAAACTTGCGTAACTGATCATAAATGTCATTTGATAAATGGCTGTTCGCTCCGCCATGGTGTTTGCTGATAAGGAGTTATTTTTGAATGAGCCTGGACACAATATTTCAGCGACTTTTAACGTACAGTCCTTAAGAAACCGCCCTTTAGTGAATGGCTTTCCTGCCATAGTGCTTAACTCACTTACCACATAATTTGCTTCCACCACACCATCAACATCCTCCTTTGCTTTGCGAAAAAGACTTTGCTGTAATTTCAGGCCTTTGTGTAGCTGCAAAGCTAGTTTTTCCCACTCTTCTCCCTGATACTTATCATACTGTTCTCCGTGTCGAGTAATGACGTTTGAGATTATATTCCTTCAAAAGAGCGACTTTTTCTTTGAATACAAGACAGGTGTCATTTCCACTGAATTCCACAAAAAATACTGTAATAGCCATCTTTCTTGAAATTATCTGTGTTCAGCATCCACCTTCCTTTTTGGTTTGGAAAGAGACATCTTTTTTTATTGACAGTCAAGCAAATGAATTCCCCCAAAAATGTACTTTCTTTTTGTCAAAAACTGCACATTTGCACCAAATGACAGAACTGAAAGATTTACGTTAATTTGAAATAATTTTTTAATTAAAGATTTAATTTGTAAACTAGTTAGGACTTAGACAAGTAAAAGAAGGAAGCAGGCGAAAATAGTTAAATATAATTACCATTCACTGGCCAGATTGCATTATTTTGTTGACCTCATATACAGGCTGGTGGGAAGGGGATGGGGGGCTGGAAATGTTCTGTGAGCTGGGTGTTTGAGACCCCTGATTTAATGTCAAAGTAAAAACAAATATCTGCTATTTGGTCTAAATTAATTATAAAAATAAGGCAAAGAATAACTGTTCGCTGTTATTCCCAGACCATCGACAACCAACAACAGCACATAAATCTATGTCATTTTTATATCACTTAAATTGCAATTTGTTGTCTGTCAGTGCTATTGAGCCATCACAAGTCTATCTAGAATACCTTTTTAAGTAAATATTATTGTAAAGTTCTATAGCAGACAGAAGCACTTGTCAGTTGTGTGGAGCCAAATACCCAAGGAGAATGATATGGACCTACCAGAAAGACAGTAGACTCCCTAGAAGCAACCTGTCTGTTTTACAGCTTTCTAGAGAGGGTTGTCTCAGGCAGGACATCCCACAGCATTGGTTATTTAAATAAGGGCTTTACAAGGATGGAGTGGTCTAATGATTCCAGTTGCAGAAGTAGCCAAGTTACTACATGTGGTGGAGTGAAAGATGTGGCAGGAGGCAGAAGCCCTCATGAGTCACATGTGCCAAAAGGAACTGAAAAAAGGTGGCCAGGTGCAAAGGGGTCAATGCGAGGTGAGGTATGATGTATTTAGCAGCATTGTTATTCTGGGGGGTATTCTTTTTGACCCTTACAACTGGCAAGTGTGAATAATGGTGCTTTTCCACTGCATAGTATGGCACGACACGGTTCATTTCAGCTCACTTTTGGGGGGTTTTCCACTGGGAACAGTACCTGGTACCCGGTCCTTTTTTTAGTACCACCTCAGCCGAGGTTCCAAGCGCGCCGAACCGTTACCAAAACGTGACGTGTAAACTGCTGGTCACTGATTGGCCGGAGAAAATCGTCATTACTGTGTCACTGGCTATTCTTTTCTTTATACACGCGGAAGTTTGTGTTCCGTCTCTCCATCGCTGGACGCAGTTTGTTGCATAAGTGTATGAATGTTTCTTCAGACATTCGAAAGTTCTCCAGCCACTGAGTATTTGTAAAACCGGGAACAATCACATCCCACCACTCTGAAGCACGGTTAAATGTCCAAACAGATGGTCTGTTGCGGCGACTTTTTTGCAAAATGTGGAAGATCTGTAATATACAGAATCAGCATTTTAATGTTACACTGGCAGTTAAGTTCATTTTATGCTTTGCAACAGTGATAAAAGTTAGCTAGTAATGTGCTTTTTTTAGATGCTTAGCCTTGCGCGTCGTTGAGCTAAAGTGTTGTCGTTGTCTGCGTGTTGTTGTAAAAGTTCCACGGTGTCACGGCAGTAGAGGCGGCGCAACTATAACGACACATGAATAATCCCGCCCACTCTAAAGCGGTACTAAACTGCAGTCGAAACGCAAACCGAGCCGAACTGAGCCGAACCAAGGTGAGCTGTACTGGACCGTGCTGTAAGTGCTCTAGAATTTAGCAAGGTGCTTGTTCTGATCAGTCAGTAAGTCATTTTCTAACCCTCTTAGTTCTGAACATGGTTGTGCTGGGCCTATCCTATCTATCATAACGTGCAAGGCTGGAACAAACCCTGGGCAGGGCACCAGTCTATCCCAGGGCGAGCACACAAATACCCCAAACCACACACTAGGGCCAATTTAGGATTGCCAATCCACGTAACCCACAGGTCTTTGGATTGTGGGAGAA
Organism: Polypterus senegalus; assembly: GCF_016835505.1. Classification (NCBI taxonomy): domain Eukaryota; kingdom Metazoa; phylum Chordata; class Cladistia; order Polypteriformes; family Polypteridae; genus Polypterus; species Polypterus senegalus. Next base: position 115,686,563 of record NC_053167.1, on the reverse strand, counting down.
AACTGGAGCACCAGGAGAAAACCCATTCAGATACAGGGAAAATAGGCAAACTCCCCACAGGGAGGACCCAGGACGCAAACCTTATTCTCCTTTTTGTGAGACAGCAGTGCTACCACTGTGCCGCCCCTGCCTGTTCTGATGTTAAACAATACATATGCCTGGTAGTTTGAGGGTTCAAACCTGAACATCCGCTGTGGTCTCTCACTGTGTGTATGCACACCTGTGTCTTCTGTTTCTATTGTCATTGCAGTGCTGTTTAAAGACAGCAATGTATGTAATTACATTCTTTTATGACTGTTATTTATTAGCATATTTTATTGTTACAAAAGTATTCAATAAACAAAAATGTGTTAAATGATTAAGTGATTAAGTAACTAAATAAAATACTCCAACTTTCAAATCACTTAACTAAGTCCCCGAACACATCTGAGAGTTACATCACGCATACATTTTCCAATTTGTTAAATTTTGATCTGTCCAGCCACTGAATCAGCAATGGAGCTGAAAATGACCACAGTCTGGATCACACTGTGATAAAAGGTCAGCATGCAGGTCCCTGTTCACTTTGAACAGGCTGAGAAGAAGCAGCCGCCTTGTGCATTTAGAACTGACCCCATATAGAAGTGGGAAAAGATAAAGAGGAAGAAGAAGAACTATTTGTAACAATAGTTCAGTGTAGATAATAATGCAAATAACTTGTATATTTACATTTAATTTTTAATTCTAATTCCCCTCCCAGTACCAGATGTTTGCCTCAAATATAATTTCCTTTTTTGTTTTCCTTCAAGGGCAACTTACTTGTTATTACTCCAACTTACTAAATATTCCACTTGATTGTTGGCTTTCATTCTCCCTAGACATATTTGCTATCACTATCTTGATAATAGAGGAATGATTAGCCAGATTATTGACTTTGAGGGCACTTAAGGTAAATGGTAAAAGAGACAAAACACTACACCTGTGTTTGAATTAATAATAATAATAATAATAATAATAATGAAAAAGAAAACTTTTTACCCTAGTTATCACATTGAATTTGTTTAAATGAAGCTAAAACATCAATGCAAATATACATTAAAAGAACAAAAGTAATTATTGTTCCTCAGTAGCTCACAAATAATAATCAATTAAAAAAAATACTTTACCAATAGTCAAACTATTACAGATGACTCCTAAGGTCAAAATGTTAAGTTTGTGCCTCTCACAACTTGTGAGTAGACACTGCTTCGCCTTTGGCGCTGACGTCCGAGGTTCAATTCCCGAAAAGGGGTGCAGTGAGTGTGTACGCCTGGTGAGCCCGGAATTAGGGCGAAAGACGTGTCGCGTACTCTTTGCATTATTTGACAGTAAAACTATTTCAACCATATATATATATATATAATTTTTTTTTTTTTTAAAGTAGATACTTATTGTCAACTTGCTGTTTCAGATGAATCAGACACCATATTGCTAATGTTACCTAATATGAAAATTATTACTGAGTATTTTAATAAATACAGGATGCACGGTTAGTGCATTTTTGACCTAGGGTTAGTCTGTACAATAAAATACCCTGTTTCTTTCAGGAAGTATGTGCCCCCAGAATCTATTCTGATATGTTTATTAAAATAAAAACCTTCATGTTCTTGAAGAAAGTGCTCTGGCAGTTTCACTGCATTTTGTATATTTCAAAGTACCTTTATATTTTGTGTTATATATGGTAACTTATGCTTATTTTATCATATCATTACTTTCTTTTTAACACTTTAATATTTATACTCATTAGAGGGTATGTTGACACCAATATTTTAGCAGTGGGCAAAGAAAAAAATATGAAAAAAATATATAAGTATTCTTATTCTTATGACTTAAGCTAAATTTCATGAGAAATGTTTTTAAGAAATCTGTTATGCTGATCGTCTTTAGAGTAATATAGCGATCATTAAGTTCATTACATTATGATGAACAAACTATCATGATAAAGCAACAGAGGTGACAGATATTGTTGGAGTCAAAGAGAATTACCATAGGGATTACAGTATTTATTAAAGGATCTGTAACCTAAATAAATATTGTTCAGAAAGTTCTGTTTTTCTTTTCTCTCTTCTCCTGTAAGATACCAGATGGCAAGCCAGCTTAATTTCCGTCAGTGCCTAGATGATGGGTGGAGTAATGATGTTCCTCATTGTGAAGGTAACATATGTTAACATTTTGGTATTTTACACTGGTGTATATTTTGTCAATTGACAATGAGGAACTAAATGTAGAAAAACATATATATATATATATACTGTATATATAAGCATTAAATGTCTTGTATAGTATATTGCTTTTGTCTTGTGAAGTGCTTTGATTTAAGTAAACTTCATTTTTTCCTCCCTATGTGAAATGAGCAACTGAAAATACACTGTTGCTGAGTTAAATCTGAACATGTTGAAATGTTTTTGTCCTTGGGATTAGTTAATGTTGACAGACTCATCTGGGATTTTATATAAATTATTTTCACAAATAATGGTCTTTTGTATCTTCCTAATCAGTTAAACTCAATGAAGGGTGCATAACAATTCATTAAAAGTCAAAATGTCACTTGCCATTTTTAACATAATACATTTAATTTCTCATTACAAGAGATGGCACATAGTGTTCTCAGATTTATATGTAAATTAATTTTTAAAGTATTAAATCTTAGTCACTTCTAATAATGCATTTTAGCGGTTCAAACTAATAGATGCTAAGGACTAGTGTTGATTAGTGAAATTCACCGAGTTTTTCACAGCAAATCTGATTGGTTCATTGGTGATGTTTTTCTCTGAATATTTTCCTGGAACTTTACTGTACACCCAGCTTAGATACTTTTTTTTCCTAGTGCCCCATGATGCTTTTGCGAGGCCAGTAAGACATAGAGATACAGAGCTGAGGCAGCCAATGCTGGATGGGACCACCCATCTGAGGATAAAACGCTAGCCCCAATAGTGGGATGAAATTAACAAACTTGTGAATACATTTAATCACAAAACACACATGTAAAAGGAACCTGAAAATCTGTGAAGAAAACACTCTTAATATTTGTGTAAAATTACCCTTAACAAGTTTCCAACTTTGTCTCCGTGGTCTTGATGAACTCAATTTTAAGTAACAGCCTTGATCCACTGGAATAATTCCCTTCAGAATTTTAAACACTTCAGTCATGTCACCTCTTAATCTGCGTTTGCTTAAGTTGATAAGGCTCAGCTCTTTTAATCTTTCCTTATTAACTGATCCCTTATAGTCCTGGAATCAGCCCAGTCACAGTCCTCTGGACTTTTTTCTTCTTTCTTCTTCGTTTTCTTTTTTTAGCCACACAGTACTCTAGATGAGGACTGACCAGTGTGTTGTAAAGCTAGAGCGTAACCTCCTTGGACATGTACTCTACACACCATGCTACTCTATATGACCTGACATTCTGTTGGCTTCTGAACACTGTCTTGTTGTTTTCCAGTTGTAAACATGGCCTTGCCATACTGCAATTGCACCAAAGAAGTGCAGCCAGCAGCGATTTGTTTTTTATGGGCTGAAAGTTTACCAGGTGCTAAAATCCATAGACAACTTTCTGCACAATATGGAGAAGTTAAAAAAAGATCAAAAAGAAGAAGGAGCGGGATTGCCAATCCATATCCATTGCCAACGACAACACTGAGGAAGTCTGTTCCCTGATTCTGGCAAGCAAACTGATGAGGATTTGAGCCCCTGGTTCACCTTCAACCAATAAAAAGCAAATGGAGAGTGGAGCATCCATGTTTACTCTTAGAAAACAACAAAAGAAGCTACCACTGTGACCACAGATGCTTCATATTTCCACGTGTGCACAGGGGAAGCTGTACAGACAACCCAAAAAACATTTGCACAAAACTGCGGGTAATTATTGACTTATCATCATACATCGCAGGAAATTAGATTTATGTTGACCCAACATTTCAATTGTGCAGGAAATAAATTTAAATGCAATTTAAAAGGTAACTAAATTATTATGTTATTTTGCTAAAACTGTGTATGTAATGGCGGCACGGTGGCGCAGTGGTAGCGCTGCTGCCTCGCAGTTAGGAGACCCGGGTTCGCTTCCGGGTCCTCCCTGTGTGGAGTTTCCATGTTCTCCCCGTGTCTGCATGGGTTTCCTCCGGGCGCTCCGGTTTCCTCCCACGATCCAAAGACATGCAGGTTAGGTGGATTGGTGATTCTAAATTGGCCCTAGTGTGTGCTTGGTGTGTTTGTGTGTGTCCTGCGGTGGGTTGGCACCCTGCCCAGGATTGGTTCCTGCCTTGTGCCCTGTGTTGGCTGGGATTGGCTCCAGCAGACCCACGTGACCCTGTATTCGGATTCAGCGGGTTGGAAAATGGATGGATGGATGTATATATAATGAAGTTACAATAGTGAGAACATAAGAAATTTGACAAACAACAGAAGTCCATTCAGTCCATCAAGCCCGTTTGTTTAGCTGATAGCTAAGCTGTCCCAATATCTCATCCAGATTTTTCTTCAAGGTTGTCAGAATTTCTCCTTCAACTCCATGTCTCGCTAGTTTGTTCTAGAGTCCAACAACTCTTTGCATAAAGAAGGGCTTCAGTGTTAGATGCACTGCCCCTTAATTTCCACTGATGTCCTTGAATATGAGATTCACCCTTAAGCTGAAAGAATGTTACCTGATCTACTTTATCAGTGTCTTTGAGGATTTTAAACACCTGGATTATGTCCCCACACAGACTCTTCTGCTTGAGACTAAGCAGGCTTAATTCTCTGGCTCTGTCCTTAAGTTCTGGGATGCACTTGGTTACTCTCCTCTACATGGCTTCAAGTGCTGCTATGTCTTTATTGTAATGTGATGACAGGAACTGCACACAACACTCACTACTGCATTATAGAGTTTGAGCATAATGCCCCTTGACTTAAATTTAACAGTTTTTATGCTATAGCCTTACATTTTATTCACCTTTTTAATTACTTCTGTACATTACTAAGTCAATGTAAATGTGTTAATATAGACCCCTGAATCTTTTTCAGAGGTTGCTTCCTGTATGACAGCATCTCCCATCTTGTATTTATAATTGATGTTCCTTGTGCTTATGTTTTGTACTTTGCACTTTTCAACATTAAGTTGAATTTTCCATATGTTCACTCAGTTCTGAAACTTGTCGAGGTCATTTTGGATTCTTGCTGCCTCCTCAATGTCTGTCATCCATCCAATGCTAGTGTCATCAGTGCATTGCATATAATGCATTAATGTAGCTGCCATTATACTGAGAGAACGTTGCTGTTCTGATTGCCACACTACAAAAAAAGTCATTACAGTTGTAGAATCTGTGTAGTGTACAGTATTATAACCAACTACCCGCTTGGATTAAAGGGCATTCCACCAAATTAGTTGACATTGGCAGTGTAGATCCAGTGTGGGCAAACATATTGACCCTGTGTGGGTAGCCAACAATGGCCCAATTGGGAAAACAGACAGGTAGCCCATGAACCTCAGAAAAAGTTCATACCTTAATAGTGCATCCATCCATTTTCTATATCTATTTATCCAGGGTACTTAGAACCTACCCCAGTAAACAGTGTGCACAGGGCACCAGCCCATCACAGGATGAACACACGTACACAGCATAGGGTCATTTTAGCACCACCAGTCCACCTAACCTGCATGATTCTGGACTTTGGGAGGAAACCAGAAAATCCAGAGGAAACCAGCAGGAACGCGGGGAAAGCATGGAAACTACATACACGGAAGACCTGTGATGTAAACCCTAGTCTCCTTACCATGAGGCAGCAGTGCTATTACTGCAACACCCCTTACTTGTTACTGGTCTATTCCCAGAAACTTTAATTTTTAGTGTTATTTTCTTATCATTTAAATTATGTGTAATTATGAAGATTTATAATTTATTAATTAATGAGCAAAGGAATAAAAAATGCAATACTAATGTGGCTATTTACTTTTACAGAAAAAATGCCTTTGCATTTATTGGTACTAGTCCTAATTTGTTTTTTTTAAAACTACTACAACCAAAACCTAAAACCCACTGAAAGTGCCAATACTGATGCTCTATGTAAGAAAGGTCAGAGCAGATTATACTTTCTGAGAAGGTTGGCATCCTTCAACATCTGCAGTAAGATGCTGCAGATGTTCTACCAGACGGCTGTGGCGAGTGCCCTCTTCTACGCGGTGGTGTGCTGGGGTGGCAGCATAAAGATGAAAGATGCCTCATGCCTGGACAAACTTGTTAAGAAGGCAGGCTCTATTGTAGGATTAAAGTTGGACAGTTTAACATCTGTGGCAGAGCGACGGGCACTAAGCAAACTCCTGTCAATCATGAATAATCCACTGCATCCACTGAACAGGATCATCTCCAGGCAGAGGAGTAGCTTCAGTGACAGACTTTTGTCACTGTCTTGCTCCACTGACAGACTGAGGAGATTGTTCCTCCCCCACACTATGCAACTCTTCAATTCCACCCGGGGGAGTAAATGCGAACATTACTCAGTTATTGTCTGCTTTTTTTATTTTTATTTTTTTCATTTTTTCATTTTTATTACTATTTAATTTAATATTGTTTCTTTGTATCAGTATACTGCTGCTGGATTATGTGAATTTCCCCTTGGGATTAATAAAGTATCTATCTATCTATCTATCTATCTATCTATAAAGTACTAATTCACTGCGTTACATGCTCTGCAACAACATTACAAAGTGGGAAACTCTGGGCTAGTGATTACAATGGCCGGCTTTGCCAAACCATCACTGGGACAATGAGTTGACTTACTGAACTTGTTTCACTAGCTATTTTTATCCACTAATGAAAATTTACTAAGGACCCCCTTGTAGTAGCCCCAACACTGAGCAAGTGTGGCATTTAATTGTTTTTTTCCAAAGCCCACACTGCCCGTGGCCTGTTCACTGGGGCCCACTGTGTTCATGTTTGCTGGGATGTTCTGTTCTAATAGGCTAAGACAATCAAACCTCTTTAGTCTTCAGCACAAAAAGCCTTGTAGAGATCTAGTCCAGATCTTCGTAATTTCCAAATTAATTGATAAGGTTGATCCTGCTGACTTTTTACAGTGAAACAGCGAATCTGTCATTGGAGATAGTGATGGAAACTAAGGGGAACGGCATTCAGCACCATGCAGAAATCACTTCCTCACACAAAGAAACGCATGAATCTGGAATATATAAAAAAGCTATGGGATATACTTTAAAGAGCAATGATATTCTAAATCTATCTTTATAAGATAATGATGTAGATTAATTATTACCTAACCAATGAATATACTACTTTTGTTTGTCAAACTTCTTATATCTTTATTAATGTATATACCTATGAGATATTAAGTTTACAAAGAGAAATGTTTCCTAGGCCATTTGATTTTTTTTCTATGTCATGTAATTTTCTTAATTATTTAAATGCCTAAAATATTTTTCTTTATTTTTCAGTCGTAGTATGCCCACATGAAGCAATAACAGAAAACGTAATAATCACAAGTGGGACATATGAAGATGATCATCCAGTCCCTTTTGGAAATGTGCTGCAGTTTGATTGCAAAAATGCAAATCTCAAGCTTAATGGCCAAAGAGAAATATATTGTACAGCTCAAGGAACATGGAGCAACCCATTTCCTACTTGTACTGGTTAGAATTGTTTTATTTTTATTTATTAATGGCTAGTTTATTTCACACACATCATATTACAAGTAAATTAGTGTGTGTGGTGTGTTCTAGTGTCAACAATAATTCATAACCTATTAAAGATATTGATTTTAAATGTTTTGACTATATACAAGAAGACTGTGGACAATGCTACATAATTGTACCTGATGAGTTCAGGTAGTCATATCCAAAGATATGACCATTTGACTAAATGAAATATAAACTTGTTAAATAATGTTGCAATATAGACTTTTTTTTAATAATTGTTACTTTCTTATTATTAAGTTATTTAAAAATATGGTATAAAATAATTTAACTGACGTTAATTTCTTTCTGTATATAAAATAGCAAAAATCATCAATAAAGATGTTGTATTAAGACATGATACACCTGGAAGGCGAACCCCATATAACTGGATGGCAAATATAACAAAAATAGCAAATTTGTGAACAGGTCTTTTCAAATTGGAGCCAAATGAGTGGCTGATTCAAAATGGTGGCAGCACCCCTTAAGAAGAAGCCAGACTGGAAGGGGCAGGGCCAGGAAAATTATTATTATTAATCCCAAGGAGAAACTCACATTTTTATCTACCAAATATACATGTGTGATACAATCTAAACTAATATAGGAAAATGTAAAGTTTCAAGAAAATGTAAATCCTTCAATGGTGTGCTAAATTACTGTTAAATCTTTTTTTTTTTTTTTTTTATTGAATTTATTAAAAGCATATGACATTTCATACAATCAACACAAACTTAACACAACTAAATTCTAATCCACCCCCACCCATGAAAAACAAAGAAAGGACAACAGCTGGAGCAAAACTGCTGAGAGCAGTAAAGAGAGAAAAGAGTCTTTTCCCCCAATATAAAAGCTTATTCTAAAATGTTATTGAATAGGTCCTGCCAGGTTTTAAAAAAGTTTGAAGAGATCATCTAAGTGAGAATTTCACTCAGTCAGTCATTTCTCAACCCGCTATATCCTAACAAAGGGTCACGGGGGTCTGCTGGAGCCAATCCCAGCCAGAGCGCAAGGCAGGAACAAATCCCCGGGCAGGGCACAAGCCCAACGCAGGGCACACACACACACACACACCAAGCACACAATAGGGACATTTTAGGACCTCCAGTGCACCTAACCTGCATGTCTTTGGACTGTGGGAGGAAACTGGAGCACCCGGAGGAAACCCACGCAGACAGCGAACCCAGGTCTCTTTACTGCGAGGCAGCAGTGCTACCACTGTGCCACCATGCCACCCCAAGTGAGAATTTATTTTTTTTCAATTTCAGATTGTATATAACATTAATTAACCACAGTTTGTTTGTATTTCTCCACTTTAAGTCCATCTGGGATTCCACCAAACACAGCTGTTAGTGGGTTAGGAGGGATTGTGACACCAAGGCTCTCTGAAAGGCAATTAAAACTTTTGGTCCAGAATGATGTCAATTTGGTGCAGGCCCAAAACATGTGACCCAGTGAGGCTGGAACCTGATTGCAACATTCACAGGTTGGATATTGCTCTGGAAACATTTTGGACAGTTTTAAATGAGACAGATGTGCTCAATAAAAGATTTTAAGTTGAATAATTGAATGTTTCGCACATATGGAGCTCGAGTGCATTCTGTGCCACTGTACTCTGGACTCTTTAAAAGGAAGGGATTTTAAAATGGTTTAATATATTATAGAAATGCTGTCTGAGTACCCAAGACTGATCGATATCTCTTCTGGAATAGAAATAGGTGGGACATGAGGAAAAATGGACAAATTTCATTTAGTATTGTTTCTAATTTGGAGGTAGTGGAAACATTGTGTTGATGGGAGACTAAATTTGGAGTGTAATTGTTCATAGGATGCAAATACATTATTTACAGTCGACCCTTGACATACGACCGGCCTGACATGCGAACAACTTGATTTACGACCAAAATTTTTGTTTTGATTTACAACCAACATTTTGCGTTACGACGAAATGCGGTCATGTGTATCCGCTTGTGCGACTGTAAACAAACAGCCGAGAGAATTCGTAAGCATCAGTCGGAGCCCAGATACATGTGTTTGTGGACATAATTTCGGTCAGTGCAGTGATTTATCTATATATATAATTCACTAAGACCATGGCAAGCAAGACGCATAATTGCTAAGGAAGGAAGAGAAGGTAACGAAGGTAAAGAAAGCGATTGTTAAGGGATGTTAGCTACCGGGCTGGCGAGGCACATGATGATGTCAGCAGGCTGAGTCAGCACCGGCTTGCTTTGGAGTGTATTATTACAACAGTTCACAACACGGCCAGCTTTGAACTGAGTGCTCGACTACTGTCATTATTAACTTGAGAAACAGCGATCACAATCGAAACGAAGAAGGAAATTGTGTGGAAATATGAGAGTGGCGTTCGTGACCGATCTCGCTAATATGTACAGCATGTCGAAATCCACCATCTCGACAATTTTACAAAGAAAAGATTTGCATAAGGAGGCTCCTTCTAAACAATAACCACCTTCCGTTTCATTCTCCTCCTCCTCCCTTCCTGCAGCCCAAAGATGTCAAATTAAATGGTGAGTACAGTATGAAATTGTTGTTTCTGGTAGGCTAGGCACTTTTTATAACTTTTTTGTTAGTACATTAGAAAAATTATTGGTGTTTTGGTAAATTATGCACATTAATATAACCCTTTTTTATTATGAAAAAGTTAAGTAAGTGTTGCTGTGGGAGCACATTATGGGTATTTCCATTATTTCTTATGGGGAAAATAGTCTTGACTTACAACCAACTTGAGTTACAACGAGCCCTCGTGAACGAATTGAGTTCGTAAGTCAAGGGTCCACTGTATATTCAAATCTCTAAATGATTTAATCCCTTACATTTTCCAAACATTAAAAATTGTGTAAGTTTGAGGGGGTGGAAAGAGGTGATTATCATGTAGAGGTGCCACAGATAAAATATTATCTAACTTGACGTGTTTCCTAGATTGTCTCCATATTCTGAGTGAATGAAAGACAATTGGGTTGTTAGCATATTGATGATACCTTGTCTTTATTGGCACACAAAGTAAGGAATATAAAGAAGTACTACAGGATTTCATTTCTATTGCAAACCAAGCTAGTGTGTGTTCCTCTATTTGTGTTAATTTCCAGGTTTTATAGCTTGTATATTTTCCCACCGAGTAATAAACTTGAAAATTAGATACAGCCATGCCACCTTCTGATTTAACACTAGAATTACCAAAGCCTATGAAAAAACTCGTAAATCAGCCCACTTTCAATCCCTTCGCAGATCTCCATCAGCCTCTTTTGTCTTGTAAATGTGCCGATCAAGACAAGCAGCAAGAAGCCTACTGTTCCATCCCCTCACTGCCGCATAACAGGCACAAAGTTCTCCCAATTCCTGCCTTGATTATCTGGGAGTGAAGTGCTGGAGTTTTAAAATGGAAATAATAGATCATTATTTGGAACACATGCATTTCATGGGTGTTCTGTTTCAACAATAATCTGTGTAAACACATTGTTAAAACAGAAATGTTTTTCATATGTTAGAAATAAATGACAAAATGTAGACATAAACTATATAATGTGTAAAGCCTGAAGTCCAAAGATCAAATAAACACTTTTACAAAAGGTTCAATGATGATACAACAGCTTCCGTGGTGCAGTGGCAAGAATTGCTGACCTATAAGAAAGAGTCCCCCTGTTCAATCATGACTGTCTTGTATATTTACCGTTTTGAGTAGTGAGCTGCTCTTATTGTTAATATTATACAGTGGGATGCAAAAGTTTGGGCAACCTTGTTAATAGTCATTATTTTCCTGTATAAATCGTTGGTTGTTACGATAAAAAATGTCAGTTAAATATATCATATAGGAGACACACACAGTGATATTGGAGAAGTGAAATGAAGTTTATTGGATTTCCAGAAAGTGTGCAATAATTGTTCAAACAAAATCAGGCAGGTGCATAAATTTGGGCACCGTTGTCATTTTATTGATTCCAAAACTTTTAGAACTAATTATTGGAACTCAAATTGGCTTGGTAAGCTCAGTGACCCCTGACCTACATACACAGGTGAATCCTATAATGAGAAAGAGTATTTAAGGGGGTCAATTGTAAGTTTCCCTCCTCCTTTAATTTTTCTTTAATTTTCTCTGAAGAGTAGTAACATGGGGGTTACAAAACAACTCTGACGTAGACTACACTACACTGGCTCGTTTCAGTGGCACATATTAAGTTCCAATCCTTGATGCTTGCCTACAGAGTAGTCAGTGGGTCAGCACCAATATACTGTATATGGAGACATTTTGGTACTATGCTTCTTCGCTGACCAGTTAGGTCTACTGTTAAATGGTGTCGTGTGACAGAACCTCAGTGTGTCATCAGATCTCAATCTGTAGTTCCTGGCTGGTGGAATGAGCTGCCCACCTCTATTCAAAATTCAGAGTCAATCAATGTGTTTATGAAGCATTTGAAGATTCTTTAACTTGATGAATTTTGGTCTAACTGACACTAGCTGTTCATTTTTGTAATGCATGAATAGCTTGTATGTTGTTTTGAGTTCTTCACTTGTAATGGTCAATTTTGACACCAAGTCCTGTAACACAAGTTCCCAAACAGTCCCCAGACTGATGTTTACTCAATAATGTTGACCTCTTTTGTAAGTCACTTTGGATAAAAACGCCCTCTAAGCAAATATATATAAATGTAAATGTTAAAAATATTAATAAGTAAGAGAGCATCTTCTAGTAGGTAGGAGCAGAAATATGATATACCATGTTTAAGAAATATAAATTTGTATAACCTAGTGAATCAGTTCCTGCCGACACTATAGGCAATGTCAAATGATTTTTTTAATTATTGCATTTTTTAACTTATTATCTATTCCTAAAATATAGACATATTACATTTTTATTTTTGTTAAAATAGCTGATGTTTCACTACCTTTTAAATGGTGCTTCTTTTTAAATAAACAAATAAATTAAGAAACCATGCAATGTTTAATGTCAGCATTTCGATTTATGATGTTTGTATTAGTATTTTTTATATTTTCTTCTCAGAGATCACCTGTGATAAACCAGATATACCAGATGGATATGTCCAACTCCAACGTGATAAAGCAAAATATAAATTTCAAGAGTCTTTGTCGTACGCCTGTAACAGGATGTTCAAACCTGCAACAAATACTTTCTCAACCTGTACAAAATGGGGATGGACTCCAGCACCAGTCTGTGAACGTAAATATGTCTATTTTGTTGGATTTAATAGATACTGTTTATATTTTCATTACATTTAACAAATATTAATACAAAGCATTCCATAAACAAAGTTTTGAATCTAATGAAATATTGCAAGATTCTGAAAGAAAAGTATTTCATCCGGTCTCTACCCTTCCAGTTAAATGACAATGACACAGCAAACTATACAAACATAACAAAGTGTGGGTGGGTCACCAAAAATGGACAGTCAGTACTCTTTTTCCATAACGTTACCCAGCACATGTTGAAACATCTACCTGCTAATCTCTGATTCAAACTCAAAAAAATTAATTTGAAGCCTTTTTATGGTCATCAATTGAATGAATAGCTAAGTAATTAGCTAAGTTATTATTATGAATGGCATAAAGTCTGAAGCCACCACTGTTTACACAACAAATAGAAAGCAAGGAACAAGTTTGCCGAATAAGGACATTCTCAGAATGGGATCTTTCGGGGATCCATGTAAAGATACTTCAATTTTTCATTTTTTTATAGTTTGTAAATATAAAAGGTTTGTTAGCATTGCAATGACACTAAAGTAAGTGGGAAGGCAGATAAGGTCATTCCTAGAGAGCTGGAGTGGTTGCAGGTTTATGGTCCAACCTAATTTGCTAATTAGAAGTCATTTTTTTACTGCTGGTTTTCCATTGAATTTTTAATTAGCTTGCTTGTTAACATTCTAAACTCTGAATTATTTTAGATTTAAAATCGCGGGGGTAGCAGCTTCAGCAGAGAGGCCCAGACTTCCCTCTCCCCGGCCACATCTTCCAGCTCTTCTGGGAGAATCCCAAGGTGTTCACAGGCCAGCCGGGAGACATAGTCCCTCCAGCATGTCCTGGGTCTTCCCCAGGGTCTCCTCCCGGTTGGACGTGCCCGGAACACCTCACCAGGGAGGCGTCCAGGAGGCATCCTGATCAGATGTCTGAGCCACCTCATCTGACTCCTCTCGATGCGGAGAAGCAGCGGCTCTACTCTGAGCCCCTCCCGGATGACTGAGCTTCTCACCCTATCTTTAAGGGAAAGCCCAGACACCCTGCGGAGGAAACCCATTTCAGCCATTTGTATTCGCGATCTCATTCTTTCGGTCACTACCCATAGCTCATGACCATAGATGAGGGTAGGGTTAGGGTTAGGGTAGATCGACTGGTAAATTGAGAGCTTTGCCTTACGGCTCGGCTCCTTTTTCACCACGACAGACCGATGCAGAGCCTGCATCACTGCAGATGCCGCACCAATCCACCTGTCATCTCACGGTCCATTCTTCCCTCACTCGTGAACAAGACCCCAGATACTTGAACTCCTCCACTTGGGGCAGGATCTCTCCCCAACCCTGAGAGGGCACTCCACCCTTTTCCGGCTGAGGACCATGGTCTTGGATTTGGAGGTGCTGATTCTCATCCCAGCTGCTTCACACTCAGCTGCGAACCGATCCAGAGAGCTGAAGATCACGGCCTGATGAAGCAAACAGGACAACATCATCTGCAAAAAGCAGTGACCCAATCCTGAGTCCACCAAACCCCCTTCAACACCCTGGCTGCGCTTAGAAATTCTGTCCATAAAAGTTATGAACAGAATCGGTGACAAAGGGCAGCCCTGGCGGAGTCCAACTCTCACTGGAAACGGGCTGACTTACTGCCGGCAATGCGGACCAAGCTCTGACACGGTTGTACAGGGACTGAACAGCCCTTATCAAGGGGGTCCGGTACCCAATACTCCTGGAGCACCCCTCACAGGATTCCACGAGGGACATGGTAGAACGCCTTTTCCAAGTCCACAAAACACATGTAGACTGGTTGGGCAAACTCCCATGCACCCTCCAGGACCTGCTAAGGGTGAAGAGCTGGTCCACTGTTCCGACCAGGGCGAAAACCACACTGTTCCTCCTGAATCCGAGGTTCGACTATCCACGGACCCTCCTCTCCAGAACCCCGAATAGACTTTTCCAGGGGGCTGAGGAGTGTGATCCCTCTATAGTTGGAACACACCCTCCGGTCCCCTTTTAAAGAGGGGACCACCACCCGTCTGCCAATCCAGAGGCACTGTCCCGATGTCCATGCGATGTTGCAGAGACGTGTCAACCAAGACAGTCCTACAACATCCAGAGCCTTAAGGAACTCGGGCATATCTCATCCACCCCGGGCCCTGCCACCAAGGAGTTTTTGACCACCTCGGTGACTTCAGTCCCAGAGATGGGAGAGCCCACCTCAGAGTCCCCAGGCTCTGCTTCCTCATTGGAAGGCATGTTAGTGGGATTGAGGAGGTCTTGAAGTCCCCCACCGACCACAACGTCCCAGTCGAGGTCAGCAGCGCACCATCCCCACCATATACGGTGTTGACACTGCACTGCTTCCCCTCCTGAGGCGCCGGACGGTGGACCAGAATCTCCTCGAAGCCGTCCAAAGTGGTTCTCCATGGCCTCTCCAAACTCCTCCCATGCCCGAGTTTTGCCTCAGCAACAACCGAAGCCGCATTCCGCTTGGCCTGCGGTACCTATCAGCTGCCTCCAGAGACCCACAGGACAAAAAGGTCCTATAGGACTCCTTCTTCAGCTTGACAGCATCCCTCACCTCCGGTGTCCACCAACGGGTTCGGGATTGCCGCCACGACAGGCACCGACCACCTTGCGGCCACAGCTCCGGTCAGCCGCCTCAACAATAGAGGCACGGAACATGGCCCATTCGGACTCAATGTCCCCACCTCCCTCGGGACGTGGTTGAAGTTCTGCGGAGGTGGGAGTTGAAGCTACTTCTGACAGGGGACTCTGCCAGCCGTTCCCAGCAGACCCTCACAACACGTTTGGGCCTACCAGGTCTGACCGGCATCTTCCCCACCATCGAAGCCAACTCACCACCAGGTGGTGATCAGTTGACAGCTCGCCTCTCTCTTCACCCGAGTGTCCAAGACATATGGCCGCAAGTCCGGCGACCACGACCACAAAGTCGATCATCGACCTGAGGCCTAGGGTGTCCTGGTGCCAAGTGCACATATGAACACCCTTATGCTTGAACATGGTGTTCGTTATGGACAATCCGTGGCGAGCACAGAAGTCCAATAACAAAACACCGCTGGGTTCAGATCGGGGCCATTCCTCCCAATCCCTTCCAGGTCTCACTGTCATTGCCCACGTGAGCATTGAAGTCTCCCAGCAAAACGAGGGAATCCCAGAAGGTATGCCCTCTAGCACCCCTCCAGAGACTCCAAAAGGGTGGATACTCCAAACTGCTGTTCGGCGCATATGCACAAACAACAGTCAGGACCCTTCCCCCACCCGAAGGCGGAGGGAGGCCACCCTCTCGCCCACCGGGGTAAACCCCAATGCACAGGCTCCAAGTCGGGGTGCAATAAGTATGCCCACACCTGCTCGGCCCTCACCGGGCAACTCCAGAGTGGTAGAGAGTCCAGCCCCTCTCAAGGAGATTGGTTCCAGAGTCCAAGCTGTGCATTGAGGTGAGTCCGACTATATCTAGCGAACCTCTCACCTCGCGCACTAGCTCAGGCTCCTTTCCCTTCAGAGAGGTGACATTCCACGTCCCAAGAGCCAGTTTCTGTAGCCGAGGATCAGACCGCCAAGGTCCCCGCCTTCGGCCACCACCCAACTCACACTGCACCTAACCTCCTTGGCCCCTCTCATAGGTGGTGAGCCCATGGGAAGGAGGACCCACGTTACCTCTTCGGGCTGTGCCCGGCCAGCCCCATGGGTGCAGGCCCGGCCACCAGGCGCGCCATCGAGCCCCACCTCCAGGCCTGGCTCCAGAGGGGCCCGGTGACCCGTCGGGCAAGGGAAAACGTCGTCCAAGGTTTTGTTCTTCATTGGAGGTTTGTTGAACCGCTCTTTGTCTCATCCCTCACCTAGGACCAGTTTGCCTTGGGTGGCCCTACCAGGGGCATAAAGCCCCGGACAACATAGCTCCTAGGATCATTGGGACACGCAAACCCCTCCACCACGATAAGGTGACGGTTCAAGGAGGGGATACTTTTTATAACAAGCATATTGTTAATAGATACTTACAAGCTACCTAAATTGTTACCAAAGAACATTTCACATACAAGAAGCAGAACCATCCCTTCCAATACTCAGATCATGCACTGTATGTGGGGCCCGTAATCAGACGGCCGTTGTGGGGAGGACGATTCAGTAGCTCCACTGGACAGCCAATTGGATTGCATGTTTTTGTCACATGTTTCACTTGACTTGAGTCTGATAACTCCTCACACCACCCTAAATTAAACCATAGTATTACCGGGCATATCGTGTAACATGCAAAGCCATAACTACCTCAACGAAGCAGAGCTCTGGGGGTCAGCTGCTCAACTCTGTTTAGGTTATTACTATTTTGTGAATCGTCAAACTAACATCACTGACAGTTACCTGTTGTGATTATTTTCCATAAACAAGCAGAGAGATGACATTAAGTCAACATCAATCAGGAGCACTGAAAAGGAAAAAACGAAAGCATGCAGAAGCAGCTTGTGCTGCACTTGTGTTTAGAAATTGAAATTTGTCCAACTTCCAGTAAGCTTGCTAACACTACATCAGTTAGCACTACACTAAAGTTCGCAGCTTACTGAAGTAATGGAGTAACACTGTGTAACAGTTTTGATACCATGTGTTTAAAAGATATTTCTTGATGTTAAAATACCCAGATGACACATGATTGTGGATTATTTATTATTGTCATATAGACCTCAGGACTTCCACATGTTGTTAAAGGATGCTAACGTTAGTTGACATATTAAGTACTCAGAGTGCTGTTGCATTGAGAATGCATTTGTAAATTGTACAAACACACACACTCTTACGTAGTTGTTGGCTGAACTGTAAGAAAGCATCATGCAAGAAACTTTGACATACAAACACAATCAGCCCAGATTAACTTCAACTGTTGGTTCATTTTATTGTCAGATTACATTACTGATTTAGTTATCTGCTGTTAGAAGGACAAAATGATGTTTAGGTAAATTCAAAAGTGTAGGAGATACATTCACATGTTCACTTTTTAAATATCTAAATTTTCAGTTTCATTTTAACCCTGTGTTTACTGCATTAAGTAAGATTATTAAGAACTTCATTACTAGTAGTAGTATTAGTAGTAGTGTTTGCTATTATTATTATTAGTAGTAGTAGTATTTTGTATATTAGTATTAGAAGTAGTAATAATTGCTGTATTGTATCATTATTATTGGTTGTAGTGGTGGCAATAGTGGTAGTAGTCCTAATAAAATAGTTTTTATTTTATTGTATCACATCACAAGTGATACAACAACAAGGAGATTCTGCTCAGTGCCCAAGTTTGGCTAGGGGAGTCACTGATAAGTATGCATAATAGATAATATATTTACAGCAGGGGTCTGAATTGAAGGTACACCTTATGAGAAAGGAATGGCAGCAAGAAATTCAGTCAGTCATTTCCTAACCCTCTTAGTCCTGAATAGGGTTGTGGTGGGTCCTGGAGCTTATCCCAGCTAGCACAGGACACAGCACAGGAACAAACTCTGGAGAGGGTGCCAATCCATCGCAAGGTGAACACAAACACACACACACACGGGACAATTTAGTATCAACATATCAACTTTACCTGCATATCTTTGGACTGCAGGAAGAAACTAAAGCAGCCGCAGGAAACCCACACAGACACGCAAACCTTGGTCTCCTGAAGTAAAATGTGCTTGTCATTATCCACATCCAGACAGAAGCCATTCACTAATAGGCTAATGGGATGTTGGCTGAAAAGTAAGCTACAGTGAGTACAAGTCAAGGGAAACTGTATAACACTCTTGTGTCGAAATCTGGAATATTGGGAGCAATTTTTGTCTCCACATTATAAAAAGTAAGGATATAAATCATTAAAGGAAGATAATTAAATTGTATGGGTAATGACAAAAGACTTACAAAGATGAAACTTGGACCACACTGAAACAGCAAAGCTGCTGAAAGGTAAAGTTTGGATAAAAGTTTTAAGGTACTTCTTCATCCATTAAATCAAAATGAGATCTTTTTTATTATTTAGCCTCAAATACTTTTTGTCTATCATTGTACTTTTTATGAATAAAGTTCTGTTTAAAATGAAAGCTTTTACTTGGTGGTGTGCTTTATAAGAATAAATCATTGTAATGAAATATGTTTTGATCTTACAGCACTTACATGTGAACGGCCTAACACTCAACAAGTTGGTTACTATGACAAATTCAAATATAACATTGGTGAGAAGGTTGTTCTGGAATGTCAGACTGGTTATAAAACTCCTACTAATGAACAACGGGACACGCTTATTTGTACAGAAGACGGCTGGAATCCAGAAGCACTTTGTGAACGTAAGTTCATTGATTGGATGAAGTTATGCTATATGTGTGCATCTCCATAAATATCAGAAATAGCATATAAACATTTTAGAGCAATATGTTCATAAAAAATACAAGTGGTCCATCTTCACCATCACTTGCCTGTGTCTATTATGCAGTCACATTTGTATTTGATTTGTTTTTTTTTTTGTTTTTTGTTTTTTTTGGTTAGTTGTCATTAGTTATTCTGCTTGGAGCAGATTACATTGCTAATTTATTTATTATCAACAAGTGTTACTGTTCTGATTTTTAAGATTCATGACTGGAAAATGTGAAGTACATATCATACTGGCATACTCAGATCTCAGGCACATGTACAGTACAGTACAGTAACTGAAAGGAAAACACTAAAAGGTTAAACGACAAGGTGAACGAAATCCATAAATTAACTTTGCACAGACTCCAAGTGTTTGGAAGTAAAGGACAAGAAAAATGTAACAAAATTTAAGAAGAATGTATCACCATTCTCATTTGAGAAATTCCATTTTGTGTTATTTCGATGAGGGTGGCAGAATACATTGTCTCAGGTGCTTTTAATAAATTCCTGACTCAAGATGTGGTGACTGGAGTAATCTTTGTAACCTTACTGTACAGATTTCATTACTTTTCAAACCACTCATTGACTACCTCTTGTGCCGTGTGTATGGAGACATTGTTATCCTAACATAACACTACAATAAGGATAGAAATGCCTAAGTACAGGATGGAGGTGACCTTTCAGATTTTTTGTATTGACTGTAATTTACTTTGGAAATCAGCAGAAGTAAGCCATGGGAGAACCGTTCACCCCATATTATATTAGACCCAACATAAAAAATTTTTTGTGCAAAACAAACATTGTGAGATGCAGACGTCTTCTGGTATTTGGTACACCTCAGTTGATCTACCTGTTGATGACAAGATGAAGGATAATCTGACCAGATGAGTTATTTTTATTGACCATTTTTACTGAGTCCCAGGGAAATGATCTAGAATTGCTGGGGTAATGGAGTTTCTATGCTCATCTGGAGTAGTCAGTGAGTCAGTCAGTCATTGTCCAACCCGCTATATCCTAACACAAGGTCTTGGGGGTCTGCTGGAGTCAATCCCAGCAAGCACAGGGCGCAAGGCAGGAACAAACCCTGGGCATGGCGCCAGCCCCCCGCAGGGCACACACACCCACCCACATCCACACACTAAGCACACACTAGGGACAATTTAGAATCGCCAATCCACCTAACCTGCATGTCTTTGGACTGTGGGAGGAAACCGGAGCAACCGGAAGAAACCAACACAGACACGGGGAGAACATGCAAACTCCACACAGGGAGGACCCGGGAAGCAAGGCAGCAGTGCTAGCACTTCGCCACCGTGCTGCCCTCATCTGGAATAGTATGTTATTTTTTCCGGCGCCGCATCCGAGTGGCAGCCTTTCCAGCAGCTCCGTATATGACTTTATCTTTTTACCTTTTTATCTCTATTTTTCTCTATTTAACTGATCACTTCTACCACTTTCTTTTATGTGGAATTGCTCCCTGGACACTTTTACACATTTTTACTATTTTACTATTTGACATGGATTGTTACACTCCGAGAATCGCCTATTCAAGTAGTCAGCTTAAAGCACTGAGAAGAAATGCTTGTGCCGGTGTGGTTCCTTATTTACCTGACGAGGTAAGAAGGCGATATCGGGGCAGCCGAGCGCAAAGATAAAAATAAGATTAAATTGAGACAACTTGAGAGAAAATGGCGTTATAAACCGTCGGTGCCTTCTGTGATCCTGGGAAATGTGAACTCACTACCAAATAAGATCGACGAACTGGCTGTGCTGGTGAAAAATGTCAGAACCTACAGAGAATGCAGCTTGCTGTGTTTTAGTGAAACGTGGCTAACGTCTATCATCCCAGATGCTAACGTGGAGCTACCCGGGTTTAGCACAGTTAGAGCGGACAGAGACGCAAGTACCTGTGGAAAGAAGAAAGGAGGAGGACTCGCTCTCTATGTCAATACAAAGTGGTGCAACTCAGGACATGTAAACGTTAAAATCTCCACTTGCTGCAGGGACATCGAACTGTTGGCCGTAAGTCTGCGCCCCTATTACTTGCCCAGAGAGTTTGGACACGTGATTGTTGTTATTGTTTACATCCCCTCAAGCGAGCGCGAGATGGCGAGTGACATCATCCATTCCGCAGTTGCTAAGTTACAAACGCAGCACCCTGAGGCACTTGTGCTAATCGCTGGAGACTTTAACCATGTAACGCTGGACAAAACATTACCTGCCTTCTCCCAGTATGTGGATTGTAACACTCGGGAAACAGGACTATTGACCTACTATATGCAAGCGTTAAAGACGCATACAGCGCCACCCCACTGCCTGCGCTTGGGAAAGCAGATCATAACCTGGTTCTGCTTCAGCCTCAATACAAACCAAGAGTGAGGCGCTACCTACAACCACACGCTCATTCAGGAAGTGGTCCCTGAGGCAGAGCAGGCTCTGAGAGACTGCTTTGGAACTACAGACTGGGATATATTGCTGAGTCACATAGTGAGAACATTGAAGAGGCTGTTGAATGCACAACTGATTACATCAACTTCTGTATGGACATTGTAGTTCCAGTAAGAACAGTATGCTGCTATGCTAACAACAAGCCATGGATTACAAGTGACATCAAGGGCCTTTTGAACCAGAAGAAAAGGGCTTTTAAAGGTGGTGATAAGCATGAGCTGAAGTGCGTGCAGAAGGAACTCGAGTCCAGCTCAGGGCGAAAGAGCAGTACAGGAGAAAGCTGGAGCAGAAGTTGCAGAACAACAGTATGAAGGAAGTGTGGGATGGGATGAAGATTATCACTGGCTGCAGCTCGAAGCGGGGTGCCGCCATCGAGACAGACGTGGAGAGAGCAAACCAAATGAACAACTTCTTTAATAGGTTTGATCACAGTAACCCACTCTCACCTCGAGTACTGCATCCTCCAACCATCCTTCTGCTGATACCAGCATAGGTGAGACATCCCCACCCACAATTACAGCAGCCCAGGTGAGCAGAGAGCTGAAAAGACTTTGTGCCAGCAAAGCAGCGGGTCCAGATGGTGTATCGCCACGATTGCTGAAGGCCTGTGCGTTGGAACTGGGGAGTCCTCTACAGCGCATCTTCAACCTGAGCCTGGAACAGGGAGAGTCCCAAGGCTTTGGAAAACATCTTGTATCACTCCTGTCCCAAAGGTATCACGTCCTAGTGAGCTGAATGACTTCCGGCCTGTTGCTCTGACGTCACATCTGATGAAGACCATGGAGCGGCTGCTGCTTCACCACCTGAGGCCACAGGTCCGTCACGCCCTCGACCCTCTGCAGTTCGCATACCAGGAGAAGGTGGGAGCGGAGGATGCCATCATCTATATGCTTCATCGATCCCTCTCCCACCTGGACAGAGGCAGTGGTGCTGTAAGAATTATGTTTTTGGACTTCTCTAGCGCCTTCAACACCATCCAACCTCTGCTCCTTAGAGACAAGCTGACAGAGATGGGAGTAGATTCACACCTTGTGGCATGGATTGTGGACTATCTTACAGACAGACCTCAATATGTGCGTCTTGGGAACTGCAGGTCTGACATTGTGTGCAGCAATACAGGGGCACGCAGGGGACTGTACTTTCTCGGTCCTGTTCAATCTATATACATCAGACTTCCAATATGACTCGAGTCCTGCCACGTGCAAAAGTTAGCTGATGACACTGCTATTGTGGGCTGCAGGAGGAGGAGTACAGAAAGTTAATCAAAGACTTTGTTAAATGGTGCGACTCAAACCACTTACACCTTAACACCAGCAAGACCAAGGAGCTGGTGGTGGATTTTAGGAGGCCCAGGCCCCTCATGGACCCTGTGATCATCAGAGGTGACTGTGTGCAGAGGGTGCAGACCTTTAAATATCTGGGAGTGCAGCTGGATGACAAATTGGACTGGACTGCCAATACTGATGCTCTATGTAAGAAAGGTCAGAGCAGACTATACTTTCTGAGAAGGTTGGCATCCTTCAACATCTGCAGTAAGATGCTGCAGATGTTCTACCAGACGGTTGTGGCGAGTGCCCTCTTCTACGCGGTGGTGTGCTGGGGTGGCAGCATAAAGATGAAAGACGCCTCACGCCTGGACAAACTTGTTAAGAAGGCAGGCTCCATTGTAGGATTAAAGTTGGACAGTTTAACATCTGTGGCAGAGCGACGGGCACTAAGCAAACTCCTGTCAATCATGAAGAATCCACTGCATCCACTTAACAGTGTCATCTCCAGGCAGAGGAGTAGCTTCAGTGACAGACTTTTGTCACTGTCCTGTTCCACTGACAGACTGAGGAGATCGTTCCTCCCCCACACTATGCGACTCTTCAATTCCACCTGGGGGAGTAAATGCGAACATTAATTTTATTTTAATTCTTTTCATTTTTATTACTATTTAATTTAATATTGTTTCTTTGTATCAGTATACTGCTGCTGGATTATGTGAATTTCCCCTTGGGATTAATAAAGTATCTATCTATCTATCTATCTATCTATCTATCTATCTATCTATCTATCTATCTATCTATCTATCTAATAATGAATGTGCTTCTCGCAAATGGTCATGACCATGAGAAACATTAGCAAATAGAGCCATGTCATTTTTAAATAAGGACAAGCAGCCCAGGAGCTGTCTTGTGGATCAGGCCTTATGGGAATCTACATCTGAGATTGGAGGTGCAGTGCTCTCAGTATCCTGCCGAGGGCACTGTACCGTATTGAGTGCAAGATTTGCATATCTACGTCATGTTGGAAGTCAATGGGCACAGCATAGAATTAATCCTAGAGTAACTTTTAAACTTCTGTCCCCGGTTCAAACTTCCATATAGGAGGGAAGCTGAAGTTTTGCATACTGATTCCATGCAGTGTACTTACACACATTTCCTCGATCCCCCTCCCCCCCCCACCCCCTGGGGTGTTGTAATAGGACATGAAACACACTTAACTTTTGTAACACTTAAACTGTATATATAGATAGGGGAAACACGTCCTCATTATTTCTGCGACTACCAATATATGTAGGAAGCCCATATTTTCCTATGCTCATCCTTTACACTGTACTTACAACCGTTAAGTATATTTCATTTCGCGTCGTGCCCCATAAAAAACTTTCAAAAATAATGTCTTCTTTTTGGCGGTTCTCATCATTATGCTGTAAGGAACTTTCAGAACTGACCTCTCGTTTTGGCAGCTTCATTCCTTATTTCTGTTAACAGAGGATTTATTTCATGGCAGAGACACACAAGGGCCACCCCTGGTTCCCCCTTCCTTTTTCTGCATGGCTGCTGTCCACGCACCTAACACTTGGTTGGCTCCCTGACCATATACTGTACATTAACAACATCCCACGCTCATGGGCCTCCTCTCTCTCTACCTTACTTTCTTCAGCTGTTCGTAGTGCTCACTGCTCCCTTCTTCTTTAGTCCACTGCTTCAAGCCTGTTATTGTTTGCATTCCTTCATGTCTTCTTGCTGGTGACTCCTGCCTTTTCATTAAGTTTCTTCACACTCTTAGTCCTCCAGGCATGCCTCCGCATACTCTTCTTTTGAAGGTTGGTGCACCAATTATGTTACTATGAAACTTACAACCACCAAAACTTTGTAACGGTACCAGGCTTCAGATCAAATCTCGACATAAGAACCTCATTGAGACAACTGGAACTGGTTTGGAAAGACTGTATTTATTCCGTGCATCCCTCTCATACCCTCTGATCTCCTATTCCAATTCAAACGCCCACAATTTCCAGTAAGGGTCTGTTTCACTATGACAATAAATAAATCACAGGGCCAGACTATAAAAAAGGTTGGCATTGACTTGACACAAGATTGCTTCTCACATGGCCAACTGTACGTTGCATGCTCAAGCTCAGCAGACAGTTTGGTCTTTTTACAGCCAAAGGGCAGAACAGCAAACGTCATTTACAAAGAGATCCTTACATTCTAAAAATGTGCATTTCTCATACACAACCTTTACAATCATAAATTAAACTCTTTACAATGATCAAATTCACTCTCAATACTAAAATAAGCCTACGACAATTACATTGACAATCATGGTACGTTATTTTTAATAATGTTTCCTTTTCTTTTTCATAACTTTTATAACACACTACTTCTCCGCTGCGAATCGTGGGTATTTTGCTAGTTAAAGATATTTCACACTGCACACAATCTACTACTTGATTTTTTTTTAGATTATGAATCTTCATGTAACAAGTAGCAGGATCTGTGACTGCAGCTAATCACAGAAAGACAAATTGTTTAAACATTTGAAACCTGAATCCTGAACACTTAAAGGAAAGGAATACAGAGTGCAAATTGAGATCCTAAATTCATCTTGAATGACCTAGAATGAATTAAATGAATATATGTATAGGCTTCAAAATAAGCTGTTTGGAAACAAAAAGGAATGCAGTTCAGTTGTTGCCAAATAAGTAGAAGTCTTGTGAACTCTTTTTTCATTAGATAGTGTTTCTTTCCTTTTTGTGATGTTTTTTAAGAGTCTGCTGGCTCCTCCTCTCATTTTTTCCTTTCTTTGGACTGGTGCCCTGCACTGGGATATTTCTGACTTTTTACCAGCTGCTGCAGTGCTGGGATAAGTTTTGTAGCACCAGCCCATTTATGAATCTGAATTGGATTGGAGTGGTCAGGTAATGTATTTGCATATGCTGTGTGTATATATACACTGCTCACAAAAATTAAAGGAACACTTTTTTTATTGGGCCTGGCATGAAATCAATTAAACCTGTCTGATAATTTTCTGGTTGGTTAAGCAGCTGAGGTCATTGTTAATCACTTTCAGCTGTATTGGTGTTCATGGACTTAACGACAGGTGCACTAAAGTGGCAACAATTAGAAAACCCTCAAAACAGGACTTGGTTTTACATGTGGAGGCCATTTCAAGTTTCTCCCTCTTGATCTTTTTTGGCTGGTTTTCCACTCGTGCTAGTTTTGGCTTGAGTAATTATCTCTACTGGCAGTATGAGGCGATTCCTTAACCCTACAGAAGTTGCACAGGTTGTCCAACTTCTCCAGGATGGCACATCCACACGTGCTGCAGCAAGAAGGTTTAATTGTGCTCCCAGCACAATCTCCAGAACATGGAGGAGATTTCAGGAGACTGGCTGTTATTCTCGGAGAGCTGGACAAGGCCGTAGAAGGTCCTCAACCCATCAGCAGGACCGATACCTGCTCCTTTGTGCAAGGCGGAACAGGCTGAGCACTGCTCGTGCCCTACAGAATGACCTCCAGAGGGCCACTGGTGTGAATGTCTCTACCCAAACAATCAGGAACAGACTTCATGAAGATGGCCTGAGGGCCCGACGTCCTGTAGTGGGCCCTGTGCTCACTGCCCAGCACCGTGGAGCTCGACTGACATTTGCTCAAGAACACCAGAATTGGCAAGTCCGCCACTGGCTCTGTACTTTTACAGACGAGCAGGTTCACCCTGAGCAGCTGTGATAGACGTGAAAGAGTCTGGAGAAGACAAGGAGAACGATATGCTGCCTGCAACGTTGTTCAACATGACAGGTTTGGTGGTGGGTCAGTGATGGTCTGGGGAGGCATATCCATGGAGGGACGCACAGACATCTACTGCGTAGGAAATGGTGCTCTGACTGCCATAAGGTATCGAGATGAAATCCTTGAACTCATTGTCAGACCCTACGCTGGTGCAGTAGGTCCTGGTTTCCTCCTAATGCACGACAATGCCCGGCCTCATGTGGCAAGAGTATGCAGGCAGTACCTGGAGGATGAACAAATTGAAACAATTGAATGGCCTTCACGATCCCCTGACTTAAACCCAATAGAACATCTGTGGGACATTATGTTTCGGTCCTTTAGGCGTCGCCAGGTTGCTCCTCAGACTGTACAACAGCTCAGGGATGCCCTCATACAAATCTGGGAGGAAATGCCACAAGACACCATCCGTCGTCTCATTAGGAGCATGCCCCGACGTTGTCAAGCATGCATACAAGCTCGTGGGGGCCACACAAGATACTGAAAAGTATTTTGAGTAGCAGAAATTAAGTTTTTGAAAAAATGGACTAGCCTGCCACATCTTCATTTCACTCTGATTTTAGGGTGTCTACACAATTGAGCCCTCTGTAGGCAGAAAACTTTTATTTCCATTAAAAGACTTGGAATCCTTTTGTTCCTAAGACATTGCCCTGTCATTATTTGTATAGATATCCAACTTCATATTGAGATCTGATGTATCTAATGTGTTTCTTTAAAGTGTTCCTTTAATTTTTGTGAGCAGTGTATATATATGTATACACTCTGATTGAAAAGTTATTCATATATATATATATATATATATATATATATATATATATATACAGTGGTGTGAAAAACTATTTGCCCCCTTCCTGATTTCTTATTCTTTTGCATGTTTGTCACACAAAATGTTTCTGATCATCAAACACATTTAACCATTAGTCAAATATAACACAAATAAACACAAAATGCAGTTTGTAAATGGTGGTTTTTATTATTTAGGGAGAAAAAAAAATCCAAACCTACATGGCCCTGTGTGAAAAAGTAATTGCCCCCTTGTTAAAAAATAACCTAACTGTGGTGTATCACACCTGAGTTCAATTTCCGTAGCCACCCCCAGGCCTGATTACTGCCACACTTGTTTCAATCAAGAAATCACTTAAATAGGAGCTGCCTGACACAGAGAAGTAGACCAAAAGCACTTCAAAAGCTAGACATCATGCAGGAAGGGGGCAAATAGTTTTTCACACCACTGTATATATATATATATACACTTTTTAATCAGAGCATCAAGTCACTGAAACTTCAGTGTTAATGAAATTAACATGTGCACTAGAGGGGCCACAATGAGACGACCCCCAAAACAGGAATGGTTTAACAGATGGAGGCCACTAACATTATTCCCTCCTAATCTTTTCTGACTATTTTTGTCACTAGTTTTGCATTTGGCCACTGTGAATGTCACTACTGGTAGCATGAGGCAATACCTGGACCCTACAGAGGTTGCACAGGTAGTCCAACTTCTCCAGGATGGCACATCAATGTGTGCCGTTGCCAGAAGGTTTGCTGTGTATTCCAGCATAGCCTCAAGGGCATGGAGGAGATTCCAGGAGACAGGCAGTTACTCTAGGAGAGCTTGACAGGGCCATAGAAGGTCCTTAACCCATCAGCAAGACTGGTATCTGCTCCTTTGGGCAAGGAGGAATAGGATGAGCACTGCCAGAGCCCTACAAAATGACCTCCAGCAGGCCACTGGTGTGAAAGTCTCTGACCAAACAATCTGAAATAGACTTCATGAGGGTGGTCTGAGGGCCTGATGTCTTCTAGTGGGCACTGTGCTCATTACCCGGCACCATGGAGCTTGATTGGCATTTGCCATAGAATACCAGAATTGGCAGGTCCACCATTGGCACCCTGTACTTTTAACAGATGAAAGCAGGTTCATCCTGAGCACATGTGACAGACGTGAAAGGGTCTGGAGAAGCCGTGGCGAATGTTATGCTGACTGTAACATTGTTCAGCATGACTGGTTTGATCGTGGGTCAGTGATGGTGTGGGGAGGCATATCCATGGAGCGACACACAGACCTCTACATGCTAGACAATGGCATCTTGACTGACATTAGGTATCGGGATGAAATCCTTGAATCCACTGTCAGACCCTATGGTGGTGCAGTGGGTCCTGGGTTCTTCCAGCTGCATGACAATACCCAGCCTCATGTGGTGAGAGTATGCAGGCAGTTCCTCGAGAATGAAGGAATTGATACCTTTGACTGGCCCCCACGCTTGCCTGACCTAAATCCAATAGAAAACCTGTGGGACATTATGTTTCAATCCATCTAACAATGCCAGGTTGCACCTCCGACTGTCCAGGAGCTCAGTGATGCCCTGGTCCAGATGTGGGAGGAGATCCCCCAGGTCCCATCCGTTGTCTCATTAGGAGCATGCCTCTTCCCACACATTATCAGGCATGCATACAAGCACGTGGAGGCCGTACAAACTACTGAGTACGATTTTGAGTTGCTGCAATAAAAATTTCGGCAAAATGGGCCTGCCTGCCATATCATTATTTCACTTTGATTTTCGGGGTGTCTTTGAATTCAGCCATCTGTAGGTTGAAAATTTTCATTTCCATCAAACAATGTGGCATCCTTTCATTCCTAACACATTACCATATC
The DNA here is from genome assembly GCF_016835505.1 of Polypterus senegalus. Lineage (NCBI taxonomy): Eukaryota > Metazoa > Chordata > Cladistia > Polypteriformes > Polypteridae > Polypterus > Polypterus senegalus. The sequence goes on along the minus strand of NC_053167.1, from coordinate 115,657,139 downwards.
AGTCCATATCAGTAGAGATATCCAGTAGGATTTTTTTCCCATTGAAATCTGATGGGTTTTCAAAGTGTTCCTTTAATTTTCTTGAGTAATATATATATACAGAGAGAAAGAGAGAGAGAGATATAGATCTGGTAATATTTTACACCGGATGCCCGACCTATATATGTAATTCCCACTGGGTATGATCAGTTAATTCTGATTAGTTTTTACATTCAATAAGTAGAATTGGTATTTCTTTTATGTGTAAACAATAATTAAACAATGGTTATAATTCTCTTCTTTTAGTAATCATGTGCTCCACAAGAACAGAGGACAGAAGAATTATATTTAATCCAGAGAAACGCCGCATCAGTCAAGGATGGTCATGGTCATATTCATATTCATTTTCTGAACACGAAGTAATACAGTACTCATGCGCTTATGGATTGAAGCAAGAGACAGATACACGGATAACCTGTGGCATAAAGGGCTGGGACCCTTCACCCAAATGCACTGGTATGTATGCTTTTAATCAGGAAAATGCTAAAAAAATATTTAAAAGTATTGTTTTACATATTATTTCACTTGTTGCTGTAAAACTATTGAATAGTTAAACCTATAACAGACTTGATTTTTAATCTTGAAAATGTTGATGTCAAAGAGAAAGTTGTTTTGGCCTTGTAAAATGTGTTCCAGCTTCCTGGCCTTAACTATACTGTCAGTCAATAAGCTTAAATTCTTTTGTTGAAAGGTCAAAGGACAAAAGGACACGCAATGCATCTACCCACATGCTGTGCCCAGTTTCGTAGTTCAAAGTGATGACAGGCCGTACTCGTCACATCAACTCATCTTCTCAACCGTTTTTTTCTTGGTGAAGGTCACGGCAGCAGTGTAGGAAAATGTGCATAATGTGAGAAAAATAATCGATTGGCTGATGTTAACCAGTTAATCAATGATCAGTTTTGCCTTTCGCAATGCCAGTAATTATTTAGATAATTTGGTAAGGCTCCCATTATATTTTCCTAACCTTTTCCTCTTGGCGGAATTTCCGGCCGTTACACTTATATCACGGTAACTGAAGCACATTCATTTTAAAAAACAGAATAATACAGTATATTGATAAACACAAGGATTACATAAATGTGATAGCTGCATATAAATTAACATGAAGGACAGGATAAAAGACAAATGAGACAGACAAGCATAACACTGGCTGTTTACTGGCTATTTAGAGTTCTAATTTATCTTCGTACAGATAAATAGCTTTGCTATATCCGGCATTCAAGGATGATATCTGCCGTTTTGTGGAGTTGTGTGTGGTTGCTTCAGGTTCAAGTGGAGGACTGTTCTTGCATTAGAGTTCACTTAGCGTCTGCAACATGGTTCTTTATCTGTGTTAAGGTGTGGTTTTGCCTTCCTCCGCTCGCTCTTAGGCCCTTTGCTGTGTCCTCCACAACTTCACAGGGAAAAGCATTTGTCTTTCTGGCAGAAGAGTCTAGGCACTGAAGGTCCCTCCTTGAAGTAAGGCTTCTTCCCAGACTGGTCTCAGTCATTGGGATAGAGCCTGACTTGGCAGAGTGGATCTTAAAGCTAGATCACGGCATCCAGCTCCAAGGTTTTATGGTTGGAAAGTCTGGAAGCTTTTTGCTCTGCAGTGGTTGGGTGGCTTCTCACCTCAAACAGAATAGAAGAGATGAATGTGGCTACAGTAGTTTTTAAAGTCCAGCATCAGGAAACAGAAATCCTATTTTACTGATGTAGGATGTACTAACATACTTCTACAGATCTGCAGTGGGTACAGGTGGGTTTGAGTTGCAATGCAGCAGGTATGAGTGGGCTAAGGTTTGATTTTCAGAAGCCTTTCACAAACGTACAATGCAAAATATACTTTCACATTTTTAGATAAGTGAGTAGTAAGTAGGAGCAGGAATGCCATATACTGTATTTAAGACATAAAAACACAGGCAGCCTTTATATAACCTAGTGAATGAATTCCTGGTAACACTCCAAGTAATTTCAATCTATTTTTTTTAACTTATTGGATGCTTGAAATGTGAATGCAATATATTTTTATTTTTCTTATTTTTTGTTAAAAATAGATGCCTGATGGTGTTTTGATTGATATTTTAAGATTTTATTACATTTTCATTTTGTATTTTCTTCAAGAAATTATCTGTAATAAACCAAATATACCCGGAGGATATGTCATAAATGGAAAAGAACAATATACATTTAAAGAAACCATGTCATACGCTTGTCAAGAAAACTTTAAACCTACAACTACTACTACTTTAACCTGTACAGAACGCGGATGGAATCAGGGTCCAGCCTGTGAAGGTAAATATATCTTTGTTTATTTTTATTGACTTTCTTAAAATTTAATAGATAATGAAGATATCTTAATGATCTCTAGCAAATTTTAATAAAAAGCAAATGAGAAAGCTTTGGTGTAAGAGTTTTCCATTAGGGCTTTGCACTTACAATAAAATGAAAATACGGGGATGTTCAAAATGTTTTAGCACTATTTTTTAACTCTATTTATTAAGAATTTCAAAAACCAATTACGTCACTTTTCTACATAGTCATCTTAGTCTGTGATGCAATTTTCCTAGCGTCATTTCAACTTTTTAATGCCCAATTACTACTCCTCTCGCCTTTACCATTTCCAACGAAAATATAACAGTGTGGAAACTTTTTCAACATCCTTCATATAAACCCTGATGAAACATGAAATGAAAATGAAACTAATAAAATAAGTGATAAAATAAGTTTATCAATGTGATAATTAAATATAATTCTTGATTCTGAAAGGCATTATATCTGAAAATAGAAGTGCAAGAAGTTCAGAATTAGATCATGTTAAAAGTGGCCTGCCCCTGGCCTGATTTAGGCTGGGGTTCATTTATATAAATGGCTTGAAAAATATTGTAATTAACAAGGTAGTCAACATGAATCTAGACAAAGTGGAAAGATGCCGCCTTCAGGTAGGGGTGATTAAAGTTCAGTCATTGAAGGCAACAGAAGAGTCTTTGCTCGGTCTTTGCTCCAATATAATTTCTTAATTAAAAGAATATTGCTTTATTTAGTTTTAAACACAGTATTCCCTGTTTATTAATCAGTTGCTAAATAACAACTACTGTTATGAGCAATTACTAAACTTTGTTATAACAAAACTCTACTACTGTCCAGGACTGAACTTGAGCAACCCCTCTGTTTAATCAGCATAGTCTTTTCCTGGATCTAGACTGAATTCAAACTTGGGAAAATGCAAGGCCGATGAAGTTCACATTGTATAAATTTTAACATTTTATATGTAAAATATATAAATATTAGGTAATCTAATCTGAAAAGTGAAGATTCACCTTATGATACAGAAATGGTATGAAGCACCTAAAGAGACATGAGTAAAAAAATGGTATTTCTCATGTGCACAAGATCATATTTGCATGAAAAAGCTTCATGTACTGTGAGATTTTTTTGTGTAGATACACAATAGTGTTTCTGGGATAAATGAGTCCTTCTATGGGCTCTATGTAGATCTGGTAGACCTGTTCTGCTTCCGTAGCTCTAACTGTTTTATTGTGACAGGGACAAGGAATTCATTGACCTATATTTTACGCTGGGCCTTTCCAATAAATGCATCAAGATCCTCAATGTCTTCCTCTGGAACATTTCTTGACCTCAAACCATTTTCTCCTTTGTTCATGTAGTAGGAATCTCAATCACAACTGCTGCCTTCTGGGATTGACAGGATGTGGGTCTAAATCAAACACATTTCTGTCCCTTTTTTCCAAGACACTCGGCATTTGAAGCTTGCAGTATTTTCTACATCGAAAGCTTTGTCATGTGCATGCAATAATATCTCATGAGTCTCGTGCTCACACATAAAGTTCATGTGAGCATAGAATATTTTGCCATTAGCACACAAAACTTTCTCTTGCATTCAAGAAAAGATCTTGCGAGTATGAGAAATGCATTTTTTCCCCTCATGTTCCTTTAGAGGCTTCATAGAATGGACCTATTGATATCTACTGTATATCCAGGCAGAAGTCACTAAGAAGACCAATAGCATGAAAGCTCTATTGAGTGCAAGTCAAAGGAAGTTAAGTTTAACCTCCTTGGCATTAACACCGAATGTCTCTCAGGAATGAAATTCTGCAAAAATAAGGTTAACTTCGAGTGTCTCTCAGGATAAGCTAGTATGAAGCAATATATAGTGCTAAACCCAAATAACACTCAGGAGAGTATTCTCCTGTCATCTAGTGGATCAAAAATCATGACTATTTCTATGTGTTTTGCTACTCTAAGGTGACTCATCAATATTAAAGACTAGGGTTTAAAAATGGGGTTTAATCGAAAAGCTATAAAAACAGTTCTAAAACAAACTAAAACTCAACCATTCATTGAATCCAGCAATAGTGATGACAATACATATCTTACTTAAAAGGCAGACTAAATCTGCATCAATCAGTATAGCACTAGGCATCTCTTTCCTGTTGTATTTATGCTGACATTTTCGTATTTGTACAGTATATTTATTTTACACCAAATTTACACTTTTTCTTGTTGAAAGAAATTGAACATTCGCAAAACACTCTGAGTAGTGAGAAAAGTGCAATATAAATGTAAGGAATTATTATTATTGCGAAAGGTGCTTCACAGAGTCTCAGCGAGAACAGTGGGGTATTTGTAACATTGGATACAAATAATATCCGCATAGAACATTAAAAACAGATAAATACAGAGCATCCAAAGCATTAAATATAATTAAATACTAAATACAGTACTAGAAGAGAACACCAAGCAAATAATATAATTTGTAATATAACACACATAAATTATCCTGAGAGTCAGTATGTTAGGTTAAGTTAAAAGTCTTCCTGAACAGATGAGTTTTTAAGTTGTTTTTTAAAAGAATGAATGGAGTCAGCTGACGTAATTATTTTGGGAGGTCATTCTAAGTCTGGGTGCTATGGGGTTGAAGGCCCAGTCATCCAGAGAGAGCAAACAAAACAAACAAAAAAATATGTATGAGGAGGAACGTAAGAAAAATTGAAAACAAAGATCAATAATAACTGTCTAGTCTGCTAATAGATTTTTTTAGAATTATGAATCAGTATGTCAAATGCAATATGATATGTGGCTGCACATGATCAGAGAAAGACACACTTCTAGACTGCAAATTAAAATTTTCGAATTTTAATATTTGGAATTAGAATCCTAGACACACGACATGACAGCTAAGTAAAAAATTAAAAAATAGATCCAATTCACCTTGAAAGATATTTCTTATACTTTATACTTGGTTCATTGTTTTTAAACCAAAAAAAGAAGCTCACCACTTCAGTTTTTGCAACAAAAAATAAACACAATTTTTGTGAGCACTTTTCTAGTTAGATCATTTATCTAGATTTAGATTTTTTTAGATTTTTTATTTATAAAGGCACATTTAAAACAACAGAGGTTGCACCAAAGTGCTGTACAAAGAAGCATCATAGTAAACACAATGCAAACAATCATGCAGAAGCAGATTAATAAAACAACCAATTATACAATCCAGCACAATCCCATTATACACAGTGAAAAGAAGAAGAAAACAAGTAAGTCTTAAGCAAACTTTTAAAAACCTCAATAGAGGATGAAGACCTGATGTGAAAAGGCAAGTCATTCAAACACCTAGGAGCAACAACTGAGAAGGCTCTGTCTCCTTTAGACTTCAGCCGAGATCTTGGCACTACAAGGAGAAGTTGCTCTTGGTGCCACTTAGGGGTGAAGGAGGTCACAGATATATTTTGGAGACGAGACCATGCAAGGCTTTAAAAACGAACAACAAGATTTTAAAATCAGTGTGACACCTCAACAGTAGTGACTGGAGAGAGGCTAAAATGGGGGAGATATGATGATTTCTTCTATTTTTTATCTCTTTCATTAATGGTATTTGCTAAGAGTCTGCTCTTATGTTATGGACTGGTGCTCTACCCACGATTATTTCCAGCCTTTTGTTAAATGCTGCGGGGTTAGGCGCAAGTCTCCATAAGCCTGAATTGAATCGGGAAGGTGTATGTGTGTGAGATGTATGTCATTCTGTTTGGCTTATTTCACCTACTGGTTTTATCAGCCTAGTATTGTTAGTACTTACACCCAGTTGATTGTTCCTTTGATGTAATGACAAAAATTAAACAACTGTAATAAAATTCTTTTTTTCAGTAATCACATGCTCAACATTAGGACATGATGAAAACATTGAATTTCACCAATACAGTGGAAGTTCAAGTTCAGTTTCATATTCATGTCGTGATGGCTACAGACCAGCGACAGAACAACAACTAACCTGTCGTCAAAAGGGCTGGGAACCATCTCCAAAATGCATTGGTATGTATAACTTAAATTGAGTTGGAAAACGGATGAAAAAAGTAATTAGATGTATTGCTTTACATGCAGTATTATTTCAGTTGTTATTTCCAAAACGGTTGACAGAATAATCTTACCATGTCAATGATTAAACAAAACCTATAACATTCTGCTGTCAAACAGGACTTGTTCCTGCCCTTTACTATACAGTGTGTTGAGAATCTAAAATCATATGGTTGGAAGTCCAAACAGCAGAAGCACAGGGAATACAATATCCATTGTCGTCAAATAAGAAAACACTGATGTCGGAGGAAGTGTTGGAGGAAGCCTGGAAGGGAAACTTCAGACATGCTTGCTCGACACTATCGATATTCTATTCAACATTTCATAATTTAAGGTCATTGCAGGCCAGAGCTATCCTTGCAAGTAATACTGTACAGCTAAATAGCAAATGGAAGAACATTATGTTTCTTGGAATTTCCATAGTGTACAAGCAAAAAAAAAAATTGTTTTCAGTAGCCACTATTTTGGGGGGCATAGAATTAGATGTTCTCATAAAGCATGTAGCTCATTTGGGGATCCTAGATTATCACACTTGATTTTGAGGACATTTTTTTTTCATATTTCCTATCATCAGGCATTAGTATTTATCTGTATTTTGTGTTATTTGTCTCTCTTCATTAGTCACTTGTCGTTCATGTACAATTTTCACTCATCATGCATCACTACTCATTTTTTGCTTATCACTTTCACTTATGATGCATCATTTGTCACTAATCACTATTCACTTTTCACTCATCAAACATTACTAATCACACTTCATTTCTCACTAAGTATTTTAGCCTTTTTTACTAAACGAATCACAATTGAGAAACAAACAAAATAATGATCTAGGGGTGGGATTTGGGTTAAATGAGTTGTTTGTGCAACATCGATAATTTATTTTGTCATCAATCAAGGGCTTATTTTTAACACTGGAATTACCAATGCTTACGAAAAAACTTGTAAATCTGTCCCACCTTAAATCCGCTCTTTTGTCTTGTAAATGTTTCGATAAGCTCATGCAGCCTGCTATCCCATCTTTACACCACCGCAGAAACTGCAAAAACCTCACCAACTGAAGCCTTGTTTAACAGGGAGTCAGGTACCTAGAGCTGTATAGGCTAAAAAATATATCGTTATTTGGAACACATGCATTTCATGTGTGTTCCGTGCCTACAGAGATCTATATAAGTGTAGGATGACAGAAATGCTGAGCACATACCTAAAAAGCAAACTTTTTCAATGTTTTAATACAAACAACAAAATTTTGACATGAAGTGTATAATGTGTGAAGACTGAAGTCCAAATATCAAAAAAGCATTTTCACAAAAGGTACAAATATACAAATCAAATGTGCTTTTATTCAAGACTATAACAAAAGAAAAATAAATCAGGTTAGTGTAATCCTATTCAAAAGGAGGTGGAAACTCCTGCCGCACCCTACGCAACTGTGTTTGATCTTATTCAGGAAAAGAACCCAGTTGCCCTACGGGAGAAAGACTTTCCTAGTCTAAGGTCATAAAGCTTATGAAACTGTTTCTGGACAAAGGCAGAGCCGTAACAACAGTTGCGTGGAGCTTCCACCAGCAGCTAAAGTTGTTGTTCTTATATATGAGTGGAAGTTCCTTGCGGGGTGGACTTCTGTTCTCTTTCTCCGATCTGAGTTCACCTATGTTATAGCTCGTCTTTACTTGAAAACAGCAGTGCCAGATCGGGGCAAGCATGAATGCGACTGAGAGAATAAAACTGAATAAAAAAAATACTAATCTTTACAAGTACCATACATTTACACCGTCTGTTACAGATTCAAATCAAATGTGTGTTTTAATTGTATAATAGTGATAATAAGAGCAGCTCACTACTCAAAGTTTTTTCTGGAACACGTGAAGACTCGAACTGGCAATCTTTTCAATAGGAGTCAGCAGCTGTAACCGCTGCACTACCAAAGGATTCACTACAAGGACATACACTAACACGATTTCTTTTTCTTCGGTTACAGCCTTGAATAAAAGCGCACTTGTTCTATTATATTTGTACTTTTTGTGAAAGTGCTTATTTGATATTTGGAGTTGTCTTTACACATTATACACTTCATGTCAAAATTTTGTTGTTTGTACTAAAACATGGAGAAAGTTTGTCTTTTAGGTATGTGTTCAACATTTCGGTCATCCTACACTTAAGTAGATCTCTGTGGACACGGAACACAAATGAAATGCATGTGTTCCAGATAATATATTTTTTAGTCTATACAGCTCTAGGTACTACCTCATTCCCTGATAAATAAGGTTTGAGCTGGAAGAGGTTTTTGCTGTTTCTGCGGCGGTGGGAGGATGGGATAGAAGGCTGCTTGGGCTTATCGACACATTTACAACACAAAAGATGCTGACAGAGAGGTGCAAGCGGATTTAAGGTGGGCCGGATTTACATGATTTTTCATAAGCTTTGGTAATTCTAGTGTTAAATAAATGAGGCATTGGCTGTGACCAATAACTAGTGTGTCTATTACTGATGCTGACTGCACCACAAAAAAGCAATTGTGCTGTTTTGCAAATGAATTGCACTATTTGTGAATTATGATTGCATTATTTTATAAATTTGACTGTTATTTTACAATGATAAAGCCTGTTTGCTGTTGGAAACATTACAGTCATGTTTGTCCTTGTCCTGTAGTCTTCAATCAATGACTAGAAACTGAGCCGACATGACACTTATACATTTAATCATGTTATTTAATACAGCTGTTCTTAAGAGCTAATATTCCTGCCTCACAGCGTCACAAGCTCAGGTTCGATTCCCAGTTTGGTCAGTGTTTCCATGTTTTCCCTGTGTGTCTATGGATCGACTGTTAGGTGTAAGTGTGCCATGTGATGGACTAAAGGACCTGTCTTAGATGTGCCCATCCACCTTTTAATCCCATGTATATCATATAACATCACACCAAGGCAAACGTAATCCTGGAAGGGATGCCAGACATATTCAGGGTATGAAAGAATGTTATGATTACTTCATTTTATTGTTGTGCATAGTAAAGGAATTCAAACCAAAATACCGAAAAGTCCAACCTCTTCATGAAACCAAAGTTCCTTTGAGATCAGACTTTCAAACTGCTGTATACTAGGTAAAGGTTTTCATTATGGACTGTATGTTTAATTGTACGTCAGCCTATCGGTAAATTGAATGGAGGTTTTCTTGAATGTGGGTAGCTATGCTAACATGCCTAGCTGTGGATTATCTAGGACTGGTTGATGTTTTATGCCAATGCTGCTATGGTTGCAAGCTTTTATTTGAATAAATGGATGAACGAAAACTCAATATCTATTCAAAAAAATAATAAAAAGAGAACACAGTTCCCCAGTTCCCTTGTTATTACTGCAACTATCCCAAACAAAAGGAAGACAATTATACCAGATTATTTATTACAAAAAAATTATAGTACATACCTTTTCAGTATCATTCCCATGCAACGGTGATGGCACAATTTCATCATTATGGATGGTAGTATTTGTTAGAAGCAATTACAGAAGACTACCTGTTGCACGACAGAATTCTGGAAAATTTCATTAATTATTCTCAGTTACCTATACATATTTAACTTCTTAACTTTAACTTAACATCAGCTTTATTGTCATTTGTACTCAGTACAATGAAAAACATATTTTGCAAATCCTCCAGCAATAAACAAGAATACACAACGATAAACAACACTCAAGTAAAAAAAGGATAGCAAAAAAAACCTGAAGTAATAGTGCACATACAAGTAAATGAATGATTCAATGTAAAGTCTATAGATATATGGTCTCAAGATGGCCTTCAAGGGGAAGGGCAGTGGATGGATTTTATTTACAAGCCTGATGGCATAAGGGAGAAAACTGTGTTTTAGTCTTGATGTTCTAGCTGCACTGTTCTAATAGTGTCTCCCTGATGGTAGCAGTATCAACAGTTCACGTAGTGAGTGGGTTGTGTCCTTAATAATGTTTTGGGCCCTTCTGAGAAGTCTGGTGTTATATATGTCCTCTAGTGCAGGGAGTGCTGTTCCAATGTTATTTTGTGCCGATTTTACCACATGCTGTAGAGCCTTGCGGTCCCGTACTCTTCTGTTCCCAAGCTAGACTGTGATGGAGTAGATGAGGATACTTTCCTTTACACATCTGTAGAAGTTGCTTCCTCAGCCTTCTCAGAAAATATAAATGCTGCAGGGTTTCCCCAGGCAGGTCAGTGACAAGTGACAAGTGAGATCCTCAGAGATGTTAATGCCACGGAATATAAATGGGGCCAATCTCTCCACCTCCATGTCTCCAATGTACAGCAGGAATAATAATAATAATAAAAAAATATTATAATTATTAATATCCAGTAGGATGTTAAGTGCAATCTAGTAACAGAAGCCTATAAATAAAGCTATCAGTTTAGTTTTCAGGCAAGATAGCAATAGTAAAATAAAGCAAAGTATTTGCTTGATTCCATTATATTAACTTGTGAAATGTCATTTGTCAAATGACACCCAGTCCTTGCAAATCAGGCAGCTGGAAGGATTGGTATTACAGTCGACCCATAAGTCACATGAAATGATGAAATGTGCTGGGGTTATAGCTACTTTTTATGTATATACATAGTTTAGAAAAATAAAGTAAGCAACAAGTTGGCTAAGTTGGCAGATGATGTTAAACTAGATGGAAAAGCAGAAGTGTTCAGGCTTGGTCCTAGTGTGCCGCTGGAGCCGCAGGCATTTGTTTCAACCTAATTTTTTAAATAGTAGTCACGGTTTCTACTGAAACAAGTCTGTGAATTATTTTAGTTGCCTCACTTGTTAAGATTCCTAACCTTTAATGGCTTCTTTTTGTCTTAAACTATTGAATTCACTGTTTTTAACTCCCTTTTTTCAATAACCAGCTGCCAACTAAAAATGATATGTACTGTAAATGGAAAAGTCAAAGTCAAAGTGAACTTTATTGTCATCTCAACCATATACAAGTATACAGATAGACGAAATTGCGAAGCTCAGGGTCCACCGTGTAACAACATGATGTGCAAATAGTAAATTAAAAATAGAATAAAAATTTTTAAATTTATAATTAAAACACAAACAAGACAAGACATTGTGCAAAGATAGGACAAACAAGTAGCAGCAATATTGATGTGTAAGATATGTAATATAATAAGTAAATAAATAATAAATAATAGATATAGATAATACAGAAATTATCAGTGTATGATAATAGTTGTTTAAGACGTGTGTAAACAATGACAGGGAGCCAACAATTCATTATCTAACTTGGTCTTATATGTGTATGTATGTGAACAATGCAGTTAAAAATGAAATAATCGAAGAGAAAAAATGTCGGACTACGATGGTCCAGTCTGCAATTAATTTGTGTGATATTCTAAGGAAGTTATCATCTACAATATAAGCATGACTTCAAATGTCATAATAAAAGCATTAATATGCAATAAAATAAATAACAAGTTTTGTTATGACCAAAGAATTCAGAAATTGGGTTGCAACAATAACCTTCAGACACTGTACCCCACCAGGAGAGAATTAAAGAAGCAAAGTCTTTCTCTACATCTAGCCACTGATGGGTAATGACAGTGATCAGCAACATTTGCAAAAGCATTTTTTGCAGCGAATATATCAAGTTCCCCAGTGACCTTGTTCATTATATATTTTCCATGTAATTCATTGTACATCGGCTTAGATTCACTCCCCCGACCATGATGCTTTGTGGGGCCAGTTTGGAATCACACAGCTATAGCTACCAATGGTGGATAGGACAACTTTCTGAATATATAATACTGATTTTAATGGGCTTAAAATGACCAGAAAACTTGCAAATACTTTATATTAAATCACAAAATTTACCCACAGAAGAAAACTGTAAATGAGAGACTGTATTCGTGTCTTAAAGGTAATGTCTTTTTGTATGGACTTGTATATGACCTGTGTTTTATACTGGAGCTGGCCAATTTAATATTATTACCCAGAGTGCTGTGGATGCGGACGCAAACAGGAAGGAGTGATGAATCCACATGTTTAAGAGTTGCTCTTATTTGATAGTAGCAGAGGTGAACAAGCAAAAGCAATTAAACAAATTAAAGAAATGCAAGAAGCTGTTGCTGTTGAGTACAGTGAACATTAAAAATAATTGGATGGCTTGTCCTTTCATTATTCTATACATTGCTTTACTATGTTTTTATTTTATTTGCATCAAGGATTATATAGGAATGTGATCCATAATGCTACTGTTAGGTGAACACACTGTAAACTGCCTGAGAAGGTAAAGTACATGCAAAAATGAAACTGAATTCAAATATGTCATCTAAAATAAACAAAAAAATTAACCAGATGTGAAGATCTGTAGAGGAGGTGGCAGCACTTACTCTGTTACGATTCATACATTGTATTCTTAAGTAAACACTCTAACATTCTATAAGTAAGATCTGGGCAGCTTTTTCTTCAGCAGCTATAGATTGTGTGTGGTGAAATGGATTAAATAACAATAACTTTTCTTGTTTTTAGAAAACAAAAAGAGTTGCATGTTACCTAATATTACCAATGCACATATATATGATCCAAAGAGAGAATACCCTTCAGATGAAACACTGATGTATTCTTGTGAGAGTGGCTATAAATCAGCCACTGGCTTTTGGTGGGGTGAGATGCTGTGTAAATCTGGAGAATGGCAGCAGATTCCAAAATGCATTGGTAAGTATGGCCGTTATATTTATAGTTTGATTTATTACAAATCCTGTGCTGCGTTCCTCACCTTTGTTACTTAAATTAAGCAGAAAACCAGAAAGAAAACTGGTGAAAAAGGTACTGGCTAAATTAGATACATAAGCTAATGCTAGAAATTGAGTGAATGCAAGGTGTGCATTAAAGAACAATAACCAAGTAATCAAGAGGTTAGTATATTTAACACGACCAATCCCTATCAATGCACACCCTCTTGATTCCAATAAGGATCATGCAGTGCCATTGGTTACGCCATGTATTCGATAAGCAAGGACTCCACACATAAGTCTCAATTTTACAAGGGAGACAGTGAGGCAATTTCTGGAATAGGCACAGGTCAGAATATCAAGAGGGACACAGATAACCATTCAATAAAGCCAAATTGCAAAACTTGAAAAATAGTCAAACACACAAAAGAAAGGTCCTAACATAAAAACTTTTTGGAAGTGCCTTTCAGTTTCCTCAAATACAAAAAAGAGTGAGACAGAGTAGCAAAAGCAAATGGATCCAAATCCAGGATACTAGAGCTTGGGTGCCCCCATCTTATATAGGTGACACATGATTAGTTGTGACTTCCTTGTTATGTGACAGGCAATACACTAATGATGAACAATATCGTTGTGGCCAAGCAAGAATTAACAGAAAATGAAATCACACCTACCACACTAAAAAATCAAAATGGTGTCACCAGAATAAGGATGAAAAAACATGCAAAAGATTTGAATCCTAGTTGACCAGTTACTGTTGACAACAAACTATACAGAAATGATGAAGTGTGCTAGTGGACATAAAAGTTACATACCATATTCTTACATAAAAGTAAATCAAGTTTATTCTTAAACAATACAACACACTGTATGCAGAGACAACCTTGATGACTACTTCAAGATCTCTAGTATTTAAGAATATGAGGATACATTGAAGGAGGTTCTATTTATATAAAGCCATTGCTACTTATTAAGTACTGACCTTTCTTTTTCACATATCATACACTAGGTCTCATTTTCTCTCTGTCTGTCTGTCTCTGGTACTTATAGAAAATGGACTTTTCATTGTTTCTAATGCAATTATATATATATATATATATATATATATATATATATATATATATAATATATATATATATATATATATATATATATATATATATATATATATATATATATATATAGTGACATGTCACTATCTTGCACCCGAGAGAAGATGCTTAGTCCAAAGGCTTCAAGAAAATCAACTTTATTCCAATCACAGCAAGAATAGTCAATAGTATTTATTCAAATGGGTTCTGCAACTTCAACACACACAAACACAGTAAACGTGCAGTGACAGGGCTGGGTCAATGGCTAGTTTAGAATGTTCCCCAGTTGTGTAATGCACGGAGGCTGGGAACTTGCAGTTGGTTGGGGTATTGCTGCGAACCTGCGGTTGCCTTGGTGACAGACTAGTAATCCTCAACAGACACACCAATCGCATTTTGACTGCTCTTCAGAGACTTTAGAACCTCAGCCAAAGACTAATTTTGATTTTGTCACATTATCAAGTGAATGTTATATTTACCTCAATAATTATTTAAGGAAACAGCATGTCATCCCAACACTTACTCTTGACTTCTCTCATACCTTTGACCGATGATAAAGTATATATATAGGTCTAATGTATATTTTTCCAGATTCTACAATATTAACATGATTGCTTTGTCTTTTACAATATTCTTATGATTTTTAGTATTTAGTATTTTTAAGTGTTTTTTAATTTTTCTAAAAATATCAGTACATATGTGTTTAACCTTTCGCTGTGAAAATATTAAATTTGCATTTTACAAAAATCGGAAAAATTAAACAAAACAAACTCCTTTTTGCTGTTTTAACAGATGAAAAAACAGCTTGTCCAGAGCCACCTCATGTGGAAAATACAGTAATTACAACAAAGCCCAAAGTGTTTGTAAATGAGGAAGAAGTAGAATATGTGTGCATATTCACTAATGAAAAGCTGAAAAATAAATGTGAGAATGGAGCATGGATACATGATCTTCAGTGTGGTGAGTATATATATATATATATATATATTACTTTCTTTGTACAAAGTAATAAACCTTTAATTTACATTTTTCTATGTACATAAGTAAGGCAGAGTTTTGCCATATACAAATGAGGTACAATGCAATATTTTTGTAGCGATTACATTTACTCCTTTAAAAGGTGTCTTTGAAACATCATAGAAGAATAAATGACAAACGATAAGCAAGACTAAATCAGAAAACAAATAATATACACTTAGCCTGGGACATCTTTGTTTAATTTAAAGTCACCTTACTAGCTGAACACTTTCTTTTACAACAGGAGCCACTGCAACACTTGGAAATATGTTTTCTATAATAGAGTCATAATATCCCACGGTAGGTTTTCTGTCTGTTCAAAAACCTCATAAATTACACAACTTGAAGAAAGTGTCTGGCAATCCACACAGCCTATAGAGGATGACCCAAAACAAATCCAAACTGGTGAGGTTGAAGGCCATACTAAACCAACTGTGGACCATTTTACTGTTCTTGATGAAATACTTGAAATTCCTGTTTGTGACCTACCACGTGGTTTCAAAAACATCTTCCAAATAAATTAGAACAACTTTAGCTTATTCTCCAGGTAGATTTAGATTACAAATTACTTCATTTATTTTGTTTAACAGGTAGCTTTTGCACCCAGTCCTATCTGTCACTATTCAGTCTTTTGTGTCCATTATGCCCCATTTTTCTTCACTTTTCTGCAATGTTTTCGATCAGCTTGCTCATTTTCAGACACTCATCAAATGCAGGCTATGCAGCGATGACATTGTATTTGCAATTATTGTTTGTTTTTTTTTCTGATCAATTATTTATTGAATATTGTCTAATATAGCAAATATAGTAGAACTATATAGAACAAAAGTAATATCCTCACAATGCCTTCCATATAAACCACCACAAAACCTATCCCATCCTAAGCTGTAGAACAGAACAAGCAAAAAAAGATAAGATACATAAAGAAAAAGGGAGAACTGATCTAATAACAACATCAACAACAACATTTATTTATATAGCATTTCCCTACTAACAATTAGCTCAATGTGCTTTACAAGATTACAAAGACAACATTACAAGAAAAGAAAAAGAATAAGATTAGGCAATAATATTAAATAATATAATTAACAAAGAAAAACAAGCCTATACAATCTTTAAAAAACAGATAAATATGAAGTAGATGAGTAGCACCCTTGTATACAATATCATAATGTAAATATGAGTCTGATGATAAGGTCTGATGGCTGGGAGGACAGAAAAAAAAACACCAGTTAAGCTGGAGAAAAAAAAAATGTCTGTAGGGGTTCCAGAGCCAAGCCCACAATCCCCCCCTCGACCTTCCCCAAGGCATTCTACCTAACATAAATGTGCTTAATTCCTTCCTCTTTGCTTCCAGGCTTCATATGATAGGATTTGATGAAGTTGGTGTCACTGACCGCTAGGGCACCCGCCTCCATTCCAGCACCACAGGTGGCTGCACGATGCCTTATTAAGGTGGTGGTGTCGCAATCGCCACAATAAAATATACAGAAAAGACAGCAGAAGAAAGCAGAGATTATTAAACATTACAAATTCCTGATGAATATGATCATTCTGTGCCTAAACAGTTTACTAGGAGTACAACTAAAATGTAGCCACGATAAAAGCTAATTAAAATAATGGGTTTTTAGCAGTTTTTAAAAAATGTTTCACAGTATTAGCCTGGTGAATTTCTGTTAGTAAGCTATTCCAGATTTTAGATGCTTAACAGCAAAAGGCTGCCAACCACTTCTTTTAAGCTTAGCTCTTGGAATTATAAGCAGACCACCATTAGGATATCTAATGTTACAACTTATAGTATAGAGTATAGGGGGACAGGCATTACAAAATATAGGAAGGGGCAAAATTATTTAGTAATATATTTTTTTTTTTATTTATTAATTTTATTACAATCAATACATAGCAATCAAGTTTTTACAAAAAAAAAAATAATTATGCAATGAACAGATCGATCCCCACCCTTGAGAGAGAGAGCAAGCCAAACGGCGTTAAATTTAAGGCTTGTAAAAATACCTAAATTAATAAATTCTCTGAGCTTTATAAACTTATTTTAAAATATTACTGATTAGATCCTGCCATGTTTTGAAAAAAGTCTGCACAGATCCTCTAACTGAGTATTTGATTTTTTCCAATTTTAAATAGTATAACACATCAGTTTCCCACTGACTTAAAAGAGGAGAGTTTGGGTTCTTCCAGTTCATCAGAATAAGTCTGCGTGCCAACAGTGTAGTGAATGCAATCACAATTTGTTTGTCTTTCTCCACTTTAAGACCCTCTGGAAGAACCCCAAACACAGCTGTTAATGGGTTAGGAGGGATTGTGAGTCCAAGACTGTCTGAGAGGTAATTAAAATTTTTGTCCAGAATAATGTTAATTTGGTGCAGGCCCAGAACATGTGACCTAGTGAGGCTGGGACTTGGTTGCAACGTTCGCAGGTTGGATCATGCCCTGGAAACATTTTGGAGAGTTTTAGTCGAGACAGATGTGCTCGATATATAATTTTGAGTTGTATAATTGTATGCTTTGCGCATATGGAGCTTGAGTGAATTCTCTGCATTGCTACTTTCCACTCCTTTTCTGATATATTAATTAAGAGGTCATTTTCCCAGTGTCCTCTTGGATCTTTGAAAGGAAGGGATTGTAAAAGGATTTTATATATTGTAGAGATGGAGTCTAACTCCTTGAAATTGAGCAATAATTTTTCCAGCGTGGATGAGGGTGCAAGATGAGGAAAATCTGGAAGGTTCTGTTTAACAAAGTTCCTGATTTGAAGATAGTGAAAGAAATTTGTAGCTGGAATGTTAAATTTGGAATGTAATTGTTCATAGGATGCAAAGACGTTGTCTATATAAAGATCTCTAAGCAAGTTAATTCCAAATTTTTTCCAGATATTAAAAAGTAATTAGTAATATTTTAAAGTCAATAATAGAATCACCTTGATCAGAAAAAGTAAAAACACAGCAGACAAGCCAGAGTAAGGGGAGCCAAAAAAGGCAACATCAACGAGTACCAGTCATCCAGGATTTAAAGGACTGAATGATGGTAGACCAGTTCACATTGGTGTTAGTAGATTTGTTTTAATTCTGTGAAAAAAAATACTTTATTGCATATGGAACCTTTATACAGACAATTCCACCCCAATAAAAATCAACCATATAGATCTATAATATAATTATTTGCTTATTTATTTTGCCATTTGAACATTAGCTGGTTAAGCTCAAACTTACTAGTCTAGAAGCGAACAGTCAAAAAAATAGTTCACAGAACACTCTCACTGTCTAACTGGAGAGCCTGGAGTCATTCTGTGAAAAGCAGAATTCACGTGGGCTAATTTTAAATAAAATAGACTATTGCTTAATATAGAATCTTGTCCCTCATGACCCTAAACTGGATTAAGCAAGTTTGAGAATGTTATTTTATTCCTTTTTTATGCATGTTGCCTTCTGAAAAATTACACCATTATCAATTGTCTAACCTTTGTGATTTTGTTTTGGGTGGGATCAAACTGATTTGTTTGATATTTACAGTAGTACTAGGGTGTTGTACCGTGTTAGCCATTATGAATGTAGAGAAAAGCCAAGCAAAATGACATGTTTTATTGGCTAACTAAAAGGATTACAATATGCAAGCTTTCGAGGCAACTCAGGCCCCTACTTCAGGCAAGATGTCAACCTGAAGAAGGGGCCTGAGTTGCCTCGAAAGCTTGCATATTGCAATCCTTTTAGTTAGCCAATAAAAGGTGTCATGTTCATGTTTACTAAAGTTAAAATAGTGATACAAAGAGGGTTCTGGCACCAAAATGTCATTATGCCAGTTCTTCAAAACAGACTGGCCAAACCAAGCTCAGGCTCTCAAAGGTAATCTCATTGTCCTAACATTCCAAGAAAAAACAAATGCGCTATTCATTTCAGGCCAAAAATCGTCAAGAGGTTTCCAGTCTGGCTTCTACTTAAAGTTTTAAAAATAACATAAATTTCAGAAGTAGCATATTATTATTACACAATTAGCTTCCCAAAGTGTTTCTGTGTTCCGAACACCTGGCATTCCACATGTCCCACAACTGTTGTGTTTACAGAACCATTTTGTCTTCTGCCTTTCCAGTGTATTATGGTGATACATCGAATTCTGAATCATCAGAGTCTCGTCTGGTGCACCACAGGAAGGCTAGGGTGACATTTAGACAGGAGAGGGTCTAACTTGTGCATCTTACATCCCCTCAAAAAAAAATGCTGATTATAAATTTCAGCGGCAAAATATAGCCTAGAAATGGTCACATATTCACCTTTGATAATTAATTTGGTATAACAAATTTTAAACTGAGCAAGTCACAAGGAAGACCAGCTTTCATAAGAATATAAGAACATAAGAAATCCGACAAACAATAGGAGAACATTTACTCCATTCGGCTCATTTGTTGAGCTGATCTGTCCCAATATTTTATCCAGATGCTTTTTAAAAAGATCCTTGCCATGGCATCAAATGCTGATGACCTAGAACATGAACAAAACAATGCATGCACACGGTGTTGTGGGACAAATATATGACTCATTGCTGCAATTTATGTCCATACAAAATCTTAATTAAAATTTAAAAACATAATACTAAGTAAAAATACATACTGCAGTACTAACATGCAAGAAATGACTAAAATAAAATCTGAATACTAATGTATGCCTTGCAGTTAGGAGACCTGGGTTTGCTTTCTGGGTCCTCCCTGCGTGGTGTTTGTATGTTCTACCCGTGTCTTCGTGGATTTCCTTCTGGCACTCCAGTTTCCTCCCATAGTCCAAAGACATGCAGGTTAGGTGCATTGGCGATCCTAAATTGTCCCTAGTGTGTGCATGGTGTGTGGGTGTGTGTGTCCTGTGGTGGGTTGGCGCCCTGCCCGGGGTTTGTTTCCTGTCTTGTGCCCTGTGTTGGCTGGGATTGGCTCCAGCAGACCCCCGTGACCCTATGTTCGGATTCAGCAGGTTGGAAAATGGATGGATGGATGTATAATGGATGGATGGATGGAATACTAATGTATTTTGGACATCGCCATGCAAGTAGTAATTATGTAATTAATGCTTGAAACTGTACCAGTTAGTTAAGTGAGTCACGCTGCATCCAGGGTCTTTAAATGGCTTCCTTCTCAAAACTGTCACCTTCTTTCAAGCAGTTTCCATTCTGTGTCAGCCTGTCAACTAACTATGGCAGTGCTCACCAGAAAAGATATGAACAGGTTCTGGTTCTTCTCCCAAAATGATAATGATAATAATAATGATGATAATTGACAATTCTTTACATTTATATAGAGCTTTTCTCACTACTCAAAGCGCTTTACATAGTGAGTGGGGAGCCACTTCAACCACCACTAACGTGTAGCATCCATCTGGATGCAACGGCAGCTATTTTTGCGCCAGTACGCTCACCACATATAAGCTATTAGGGTGATGAAGTGGTGAGAGAGAGAGATTGCCAATTAGAGACAGGGGTTGATGAGGATGCTACAATCACTAGGCCATGGAGGTCAATTTAGCCTGGACATTGAGATACACCCTGATGTCCAGAGATGTTTTATGACCACATTGAGTCAGGACCTCAGTTTTATGTCTCATCTAAAGGACAGTGCAGTTTTTTACAGTAAAGTATCCATTGGGAGCCACATTCAGACCACAGGATAAGCGCCCCTTGCTGACCAACACCTCTTCCAGCAGCAACCCAAGCTTTTCCTAGATGATCTCCCATCCAAGTACTGCTCGGACCCGAACATGCTTAGTTTCAGGTGGATGACCTTGCTTTTTAAAGTGCATGTGGTATGGCTGCTGGCTGTCTGATGATCTTCTGATGATGTTTTGAGCTGCTTCCACTCTACTGACGTTCAGTTGTCTTTTGAAGACATTCCTCTTCACAACCACCAACAAACTATGGAGGCTTCCACCTGTCTAATTTCCATGTAGTGCTAGTACTAACCTATTTGAATCATTGCTGATCATTCAAATGCATTGTCTATGTAAATAAACAGTAATACAGTAATCCCTCCTCGATCGCGGGGGTTGCGTTCCAGAACCCCCCGTAATAGGTGAAAATCCGCAAAGTAGAAACCATTTGTTTGTAAGGTTATTTTTATATATTTTAAGCCCTTAGAAACTCTCCCACACTGTTTATAAATATTCTCCGCACAGTTATACAGTAAACCCTCGTTTATCGCAGTTAATCCGTTCCAGACTCTACCGAGATAAATGAATTTCCACGAAGTATGATTCTTTATTTATAAATCTAATATTTTCGCAGTTAGAGCATAGAAAACCTGTTTACGACCTTCTAAATACGTTTTTTTAACATTATTAGAGCCCTATAGACATGAAATAACATCCTTTAGTGAAAAGTTTAAACTGTGCTCCATGACAAGACAGAGATGACAGTTCTTTCTCACAATTAAAAGAATGCAAACATATCTTCCTTTTCAAAGGAGTGCGCATCAGGAGCAGAGAATGTGAAAGAGAGAGAGAGAGACAGAGAGAGAGAAAAGTAAACAATCAAAAATCAATAGGGATGTTGGGCTTTTAAATATGCCAGCACCGCGATAAAGCAGCCGCAAGGAAGGGATCAACGTGAAGGTAGTCTTTCAGCATTTTTTAGAGGAGCATCCGTATCTTCTAAGCAAACAGCCCCTCTGCTCACAACCCCTTCGTCAGGAGCAGAGAATGTCAGAGAGAGTGAGAGAGACAGAGAAAAGCAAACAATGAAAAATCAATACGTGTTATTAGAGCTTTTAAGTGTGCTAAGCACCGCGCGGGAAGCATATCGTATATCATTGAGGAGTTTTATTTAATACGTAATACGTGCTCTGATTGGCTAGCTTCTCAGCCATCCTCCAATAGCATCCCTTGTATGAAATCAACTGGGCAAACAAACTGAGGAAGGATGTACCATAAATTAAAAGACCCATTGTCCGCAGAAGTTCGCAAAACAGCGAAAAATCCATGATAATGTATATATTTAGATATGCTTACATTTAAAATCCGCGATGGAGTGAAGCCGCGAAAGTCGAAGCGCGATATAGCGAGGGATCACTGTAATCAATGAAAACCTTGTGGCTATAAACCAATGCATCCTGCTTGCCTATCAAGGCTGCTGGAATTTAAAGACTTGTGTTATCTATATGTATATATCAAATTATTTTCAAGTTTGAAACGTAAATTGTGTATGACCATGTGAAACGTAAATTACGTATGACCACAGAACATATTATAATACAGGAACTAATCACTTCATTTGTGGACGCCACTTTTATATCGTCTTTACAAATTGTTATTATTTGTGTGAGAGTTATTTTACTGATATGCCCTGTGTTGGCTGAGATTGGCTCCAGCAGACCACCGTGATCCTGTGTTTGGATTCAACGGGTTGGAAAATGGATGGATAGATGGATGAAAAGAAGTAAACACAAACACACCGATCTATCCCATAGAAGTGCGCCCCCCGTCGCCCACTCCCAGTCCTCCTCTGTGGATTCCAGCGCTGAGCCGTCCACCGCCAGGCACATTCTGACAGAGAAGTTTTATTTATTCATCCAAGTGACTGTCGCGGAAACTGCCACAATGTAACTTTTTATTAATTGCCAGTACTTGATAGTAGAAGAGATGAAGAAAACAGCTTTGCGTCTTTCTACTTTTTAACTGTGCCGAACTATAAACAATGTGAAGACGAGGCCACTTTCAGTGGCGAGGGGTTGTGACAACAAAGTGGACGCTGGGAGGCGCGGAATGTCGGGCTACTCCGCCGGGTTGACAGCTTTGCAGTCTCGGGCAGCGTCCTCTGTTCTCGCACTGTTTGCGACACTTTAAGTGCCCTGTCGGCTCCTTGGACAATGGAAATCTTTGGGAATGAGTGTAATCGGCGCCATCAAAGCGTGACTCTCTTGGTAAATTGCGGTGCACGGCTACTTACTGTCCCTTAAGGTGAGTTTGGGTCACTAAAACCCCGCAACATTCAAGGTTGCTTTTGTGATTAATTCTTTTAAGAAGATGGAGGGTTTACATCTAAGAAGATGTACCAACCTCTTCATGTGAAGTATTGGACTTGGGAATTGTTTGGATCTTCTGCCCGTTAAGCACGGACAGGCAGCGTCCACATTTCTCAGAATAATTTTTCTCTTAAATCACAGGCACGTAGTGCAAGGTTGTCAAGAAGGTAGTTTACCCGAAACCACTGCAGTAGTACTCAATGTATCTTTACATCTTAAATGTTAATGTTTTATTGTTTAATAATTTATACACTTCTTATATACAGTATCATTTAAATTCTCTTATGGAAATGTTTTACTGTTTAATAATTTATACGCTTCTTATATGTTCTTCAAACTCTTTTATCAAAATGTTTTACTACTTAATAACTTATTTTATAAATACTACATTTTACTTTTTTCCATTGCATTCAGTGAGCGAAGCTACTGGGTAATCAGCTAGTATAGACTAGATATTTTATGGTGTTACATGAAGACAAGTACGTATGTCTTAAAAATGGAATCTGAAAAATAAAAATGGTATACAATACAATGAATTATATTTCAATCATTCAGTACTAAATTTGCAAAATCTGTTCTAACCTTACTTTTTTTAATATTTCTTAAGCAAAAAAATGCCCTGTGCCAGAAATCTCAAATGGATCTGCTAAAAATCAATCAAAAAAATATGACTATGGCAAACAACTGGAATATGAATGTAATGAGGAGTATACCCATTCTATGGTACCTTCAATATGTACCAAAAGAGGGTGGGATCCCATGCCACAATGTACAAGTAAGTATTTATGTCATGCTAAGGATTTCTGATATAATCACTGTAAATCAAAGGTGTAAAATCTATATTTGACTGACCCCTCATTCAGAGTGGTCCCCTGCCTGTCCTGTCAGCTTAGTCCCAAGCACGAGTTACATAACCCAAAACACTGCGGTACACAAGTGGGTTATAAAGTTGATGGAGTAATGGATTTCTCTCTCTTCACATGGTGCCTGATGTTTGAAAATTCTTAGCGCTGCTAATTAGTTTAGCTTTAGAAACAGTTATGGAAGTGAGTGTACATTTTGTGTAATTGATTTTTTACAAATTCATTTTTGTCTTCCCTAGCTACTGTATACAGTAGTTTTGTCCTTATTTTATCTCTAACTTCTGTCTCACTCATTTACTTGGGTCCCAAATGTAAAACTATATTTGTACTGTACCATTTACCCAAAGTGTAATGGATGTTTGCCTTCATCTCAGTGAATACACTAATCACAAAAACCTTGAGCATATTAAATAGTAAATATAAAAAGTTAATTTAACATTCTGTTAATCTGACAAAGGACTCAGATAAGGATGAACTGTGGACATAAACTGATATTCATAGTTTCAATGGGAGAGAGGCCTATGGTCACCATGTAAGCCATGTTGCCAGAACTATTCCAAACTAAACTTAGGCTTATTTATTTCCTATGACCATTTACTCTAAATAACCTTGTGATGTTCAAAGCCTATCTTGGCAACACTGAGCAGAGCCCCACACCATTGCTGTGGATGTGCCCATATGCAACTACAGATCATTTAGAGCTGCTTTGTGTTTAGGATGTTTCACAATGCAACCACACAAACATCTGGAGCAAAATCCAACCTTTTCCAATATTTGAAACAAAAACCAAGGATTGTGACTCAGCAAGGTCACACACTGCCCCATAAAGATAAATCCCATATGGTCAGTTTTCTTTACTTGTTCTAAATTTGGAATTTTGTCATGTAATATATATTTTTTTTATTTTATATTTAAGTTTTAACATGTGAAGTTCCAAATATTGATAACGGTTATGTCCCTAATGCTGCAAGAGTAAAGAAAGAACACAAAATAAATGACACACTTCAGTATAACTGCCATGGCAAATGGAAGCGCTCCAGCATCGATCCTGTGTGCACTGCCAAAGGTTGGAATCCAGAGCCAAAGTGTGATGGTAAGTAATTCATTTTTTATTGCTTCATGAAAAAAATAATTTCCTGACAGTTTCTTTTTTGGTCTGTTTTATTACTGTTTCTGCTACTTTTGAAGATGGTGAGATATATAATAATATAAAAAATGCATTTTTATAAAAATAAAAAAATACTCTGTCAATTTTAAAACTTCCAGCTTCACCCTATGAGCAGTATTGTGCATCGGCAATACACTATTTACATATTTGAAATGCTTTCAGAAAACCTGACTTCATTTGTATGTGCCTTTAGATTGATTTCTTGATTCTGGTTTTAATATAGATCTTACTTTTCCTTCCTTTCCCTGCATTTGAATTAAATTAATAAATACATAAATGGTAATAAATGTTGCTTAGTCATTTATAGATCACATGCATGTTCATAATATTACTTCCAGGTTGTGCAAGTTCTTATACATAGTGATGATGGTGCTTTATGATATTTCATAATGACATCATAGAACTAAACTATAAGATGAAATTAGTGAATGAAAACTAAATGACATTAAATGAAATAGCAAATGTAATAAACAAATATTTCACACAAGTATTTGTAAAGGAAGAAACACATAGAATGCTCGATGCAGAGGTAACACTGAGCTCCAATGTCACAAATTATGAAATTGAAGTCAGATGTGCTTGAAGCCCTCAATACGTTGAAGACTAATAAAACCCATAGACCTGATGGGATTTTTCCCATCTGTACTGAAAGAAAAGAAAGACGAAATTTATTAAGCCATATTAGGCAAATTATTAAAGTTGTAAATGTGACTCCAGTCTTCAGGAAAGGAGATAAAATGGGCACTAGTAATTACAGAACAATAAGTCTTACTTCTGTGCTATGTAAAATTATGGAAAATATAGTAGGAAATAAGTTCTAAAAGTGTATGTTTGAAAATAATATAATTAATAACCACCAGAATAGGTTTAGGAGAGGAAGAGAGGAAGATCTTGTTAACACAAGAATTCTTGAAGCCTATGAAAAACTTTTAATCCCGGCCCACCTTAAATCCCTTCGCACCTCTCCATTAGAGTCTTTTGTGTTGTAAATGTGTCAATCAGCATAAGCAGTCTGCTATCCCATACCCCCAGCACTGCAGAAAGGGAAAAAAGCTCTCCTAGCTCAAGTCTTGTTTATCTGGGAGTGAGGTACCGGGAGCTGTATAGGGTAAATAATATATTGTTATTCGGAATATATGCATTTCATGTGTGTTCCGTGTCTACAAAGATCTATGTAAGTGTAGGATGACAGGAAATGCAAGAAATGTTGATCAAATACCTAAAAGACAAACTTTTTTATGTTGTAGTACTCATGACAAAATTGTGACATGAAGTGTATAATGTGTGAAGACTAAAGTCCAAAAATCAAAGAAAAACTTTCATGAAAGGTACACATATAACAAAACAAGTGCGCTTTTATTCAAGACTGCTTTGGTAGTATAGCGGTAAGAACTACTGACTCATAATTAACAGGTTGCGGGTTCAATCCTGATTGCTTCCTAAAATAAACATTTTGAGTACAGAGTTGCTCTTATTGTTACTATTATTCAATAAAAACATACATTTCATTTGAGTCTGTAACAGCTGGTGTAAATGTATGGTACTTGTTAAGGTTGGCATTTTATTTATTTTTTTTATTTAGTTTTATTCTCTCAGTCATGTTCACACTCCCCCTGATCTGACACTGCTGATTTCAAATAAAGACGTGATAGAACAGAGGTGAACTCAGATGAGGACAAGGGTTCTACATCGGTGAAAGAGAAGAAAGGCCCTCCCCGCATGAAACCTCCACTTATACATAAGAACAATGCAGCTGCACAGATGGCACCATTTGAATGTGGCAAGAGGTTGGGTGTCATCCTGCCAGTTTGTCTGCACCACACCTGTCCTTCGATGAAACAGCACGTCTTACAGAGTTCTGTTTGCGATTATGTTTTGTGATTGTCTTTATACAAAAAACATTTATATGTTACTTATATAAAAGTTAGATTGAATGTTATTTACCTTGGTTTATTTACTTATCTTCCTACAGTGTAAAGTCACAAGTAGACTGCAGAGCTTCCTCTGTTTGATCGAAACGGGCATGCTGACAAAGTACACGTGTACTGAAGTGACTTTAGCTGCAGGTGGAAGCTCCACACAACTGTTGTTACAATTCTGCCTTTGTCAAGAAACGGTTTCTTAAGCTTTATGACCTTAGTCTCGGAAAGTCTTCTGTGGCGTGACTGGCATCTTTTCCTAAATAAGATCAAACACAGTTGTGTAGGGTGCGACAGGAGCTTCCACCTGCAGCTAAAGTCATTTGCATACTGAAGCAGCATTGCACATATACTTTATCAGCATGCCCGTCTCGATCAAACCCAGGAAGCTCTGCAGTCTACTTGTGACTTTACGCTGTAGGAAGATAAGTAAATAAATCAAAGTAAATAACATTCGATGTGGCTTTTATAAGTAACATATACATGTTTTCATATAAAGACCATACAAAACATAATATCAAACAGAACTCTGTAAGCCATACTGTTTCATTGAAGGATAGGTGTGGTGCAGAATTACTGGCAGGATGACGCCCGACCTCTTGCCGCATCCAAATGGTGCCATCTTTCACCTTTATGCCTGGTGTTGTTCTTATATGTGAGTAGACGTTTCTTGTGGGGATGGCTTCTGTTCTCTTCCTCTGATGTAGAACCCTCATCCGCCCCTGAGTTCACCTCTGTTTATTTGAAAAGAGCAGTGCCAGACTGGGGGGAGCATGAACTCGACTGAGAGAATAAAAGTGAATTAAAAAAAAAGCTAACCTTTTATAAGTACCATACATTTACACCGGCTGTTACAGACTCAAATCAAATGTATATTTTTATTGCATAATAGTAACAATAAGAGCAGCTCACTACTCAAAACGTTTATTTTGAGAACCAGCCAGGATCAAACCTGTGACCTCTTAAATATGATTCAGCAGTTCTTACCACTGTACTACCAAAGCAGTTGTGTCAATGAAGTACACTGACCTGATTTCTTTTTCTTTGGTTATATTCCTGACTAAAAGCACATTTGTTTTGCTGTACTTGTACCTTTTGTAAAAGTGCTTATTTGATATTTGGACTTTAGTCTTCACACATTATACATTTCATGTCAAAATTTAGTCGTTAATAGTAAACTGTCTTTTGTGTATGTGTTCAACATTTCTTGAATTTCCTGTCTTCCTACACTTACATAGATCTTTTTAGACACGGAACACACATGAAATGCATGTGTTCCAAATAAATATATTTTTTACCCTTTACAGCTCCAGATACCTTACTCCCAGATAAACAAGACTTGAGCTGGGATAGCAAGATGCTTGCTGTTTGTGCTGATCGACACATTTACAAAACAAAAGACACTGAATGGAGAGGTGCGAAGGGATTTAAGGTGGGCCAGGATTACAAGTTTTTTTGTAGGTTTCAGGAAGTCTAGTGTTAAGCCAATCTTTTAGATTTTTTTTAGCAGGCTAATGCAATAGTTGACAAAAGCAAAGCATACAACATAATTTACTCAGTCATTTTAAAGCCTTTCAGTCAGTATTACACCAAAAATTAAATTTGAAAGCAAAAGCTGTTTGCAAAGAAGTTACCTACAAAATTGCATCTCCAGTTGGTTATCCAGCAGGAGACAAAGAGTACAGATTAGAGTAGAATGCTCCCCAGGTCATCAGTGGAGTCCCTCAGGGGTCTTTACTTGTCCTTTACTTTTTCTGATTTATATTAATGACTTAGATTTCAATATCTTATATATAAACATCTACGCATGGAAGTGTGTGTGTCTCTCTGTTTGGCCCAGAAGTGCAGGGAGGCCCAGAAGTGCAAGGCTACAGCTTGAAGCTCAATGAAAGCAACTTGTTGCTTAGCCGCTAATATACAAGCGAGGCAAGCACATCACCAAAACGAAACCTCTGAGGAGAGAGAAACTTGCTTACCCACTGATAGACAACGGAAGGGAGCATGTCGGTAAAATGAAACCAGAGAGGAAAGTGAACCTTGCTTAGCTGCTAATGCACAACCGATGCGATTGATTGATTGAAGTGCCAGAATCCATGGTTTCTAGGAGGCCGGGCTTTTTACAGGACGGGCTTACACAGCTATTTGTTAACCTTTAAATTGCCACATACTTGGGTGGTTTAATGCACCCCTGGATGCCAAATACTTTTTTGCTGCACTTTTTAAGGAAATGTCACAGTTCACCACAAAAAAGAGAAATTATAATGGAACCCATATTTTTTTCAAGCAAAGAGCATCACAATTACTGCAGCACTGATCATTTTAAACAATGCCAAAAATTATGAAAAACAACTGCAACAATGTATTATTATATGTACAAGGAGCAACTGAAGCCATTTGTAAAATTTGCTAGGGGGCGGCAGTGGTCATAAGCTGGCTCTCAATGAATGTACTGCACTGACTGATAAGCTCCGGCGTGCTGCAAATTGCACTGGGAACCGACTATAGCCAGTTCTGGCGGTTTAAGGGTTAATAAACGTGTTTGCTGGTGGTACAAAAATTGGAAATGGTAAATACTGAGGAGGCAGCAAAAACAATTCAGCAAATCTTTCAACAGATGTAAAATGCAGTTTCATTTGGAAATGTGTGAAGTGCTACACAATGGGTAAACAGGATGTCAGTTATAAATGCCAGAGGGAAACACTGTTCTACAGCAAGCAACCTCTAAAAATGATTTATGGGGTTATGTTATCATAACATTTTCATCATTTAAGCAATGTGCTGAAGCTAATAAAAGGCAAATAAAACATTAGGTAGAATTTTTAAAAGAGCTGAATATAAATCAAAGGACGTTATGCTCATACTATATAATTCACAAGTGAGGCTGCATCTGGAATATTTTGTGCAGTTCTAGTCCCCGCACTACAAGAAACACTTGTATTTGTGAAAACAACCAGCTGCATCCCTGGACTTAAGGACATGTCCTACTGTGATAGACTCAGAGAATTAAACCCAGGGAAGAGGAAAAGAGGAAGGCATAAGTGAAGGTTTATGGATGTGGTGAGAGAGGACATGCAGGTTATGGGTGTAACAGAGCAAGATGCAGAGGACAGAAAGATATGGAAGAAGATGATCGTGCTGTGGCAACCCCTAATGGGAGCAGCTGAAAGAAGAAGATGATTCTCAAGCAGACGAGACTGCATGGTGACCTAATCCAGGTCTTCAAAATCCTCAAAGGCAACAATAAGGTAAATCCATCAGAATTCTTTCAACTAAGGTTGAATCACATACTGCAGGTCACTACCAGATATTAAGGAGAAGGCCTGTGGTGTTATGGGTCCACAGCTTGTTGAGCAAAGGCCATTCATTTTAAATCACCGCACCCGAGGCGGCTTCGTGAGGGGGGCGTTGTTGTAGCGAGCGCGGCGTCGTTGATGTGGGCGTTTCTCACCGTGTGCACAGGTGAGGAACTGCCCACATTCGTGATTGCTCCCGTGGCTAATGCTACAGCTGTGATGGCCCCTCACATTTTAAAAGAAGCGCGAGTCGGTTTTGCGGGAAGGTGAAAAGGAAACGATCGGAGAGAAAAGGGAATTGATCGGAGAAAAAAAGAAAAAGGAAAGAAAGGAAAAGAGGACGGAGGTTACAGGGAGCGAGGAAGCATGCGGTGCAGGAGAGACAGACACGCGGTGTGTGCGTGTGGTGAGCGCGCGATCGAGCGCTCGTGGGCAGCTGCGAGGAAGCTGGGTGTTAGGCCGACACCCAGGCGTTTGAGTTGAGGTTGCTCCCGCTGAGTGACCAGGTAGCGGGAGTGCCTAGAGGAAAGCGACGAGCCGCAGAAGGCCGTGGAAAGGCAGCGGAAGTCGGGAGGCTTGGTGGTGGAGTCCCCAATGTGTGCGTCCTGGTCATTGGTGGACATCAAGTCTCGGGGACTGGGATGAGTGCCAGACCGAAGCCAGGGATCGGGAGGTCTCCAGTCTCGCGTGTGTTGTAGGAGGGCAGCTGCAGAGAGCGTCTTGCCTGTTGCGAAGCCCTAACGGGATAAGCAGGTAAGACGCATACAGAAAAGAAGCACCAGAGTTGTTGTCGTTTTAAGACTGCTTCCTGATCATTTTAACCTCTCGTTTTAAAGGATTGTTTTTTCTTATTGTTTTAACCTCCACGTTTTTTTTATTGGATTATTTATTGAAACTGCACTATTTATGGAACACTGTTTTTGTTTTTGTTGACTGTTTTTAATAAAAGCACTTTTGCACTTTTTGCACCACCCCTTGCTCAATTGTTTATTTGCCTCCACTGACTAGCTCACTCGGTAACATTATCGACGGTGTTGGGTTCAAGGGTTCCCAAATATCAAAGGGAGCGTGGAGCCAGAACCAACATCGTCACAAGGCCCTTTAGGATTGAAGCCAAGAAGCATTTCCTTACACAAAGAGTTATGGTAAACTAGAAGAAACCACCAAGGCATGTACAGTAGTTGAAGCAGAAACCTTGACAACCTTTAAGAGATATCTGAATGAGATGTTGAAATAGCATAGCTAATAGTCAAACAAATGAGCTTGATGGACCAAATGGTGTTTTCCCATTTGTCAGACTTCTTATGTTCTATTCAAACTCTTGTTGATTTACGTATGTGCGATGCTAGCTGCTCTGTCTGTTTTGCACAGGGGTTGCTAAATGAGGGTGAAATTAACAACAGGCAGCTTTGTTATCCAGAGGTAGAACACCTTGGCTACTTCTATTCACTGCAGAGTTGCAATGACAAGCAGGGCTAACAGTGCAGTCCAACATCTGATATAACAAAGTGGGATAAGAGGCTATAAGGGTTGAGTTCCTTTCATGTATACAGTGCATCCGGAAAGTATTCACAGCACATCACTTTTTCCATATTTTGTTATGTTTCAGCCTTATTTCAAAATGGATTAAATTAATTTTTTTCCTCGGAATTCTACACACAACACCCCATAATGACAACGTGAAAAAAGTTTGAGATTTTTGCAAATTTATTAAAAATAAAAAAATTGAGAAAGCACATGTACATAAGTATTCACCGCCTTTGCCATGAAGCTCAAAATTGAGCTCAAATGCATCCTGTATCCCCTGATCATCCTTGAGATGTTTCTGCAGCTTAATTGGAGTCCACCTGTGGTAAATTCAGTTGATTGGACATGATTTGGAAAGGCACACACCTGTCTATATAGGTCCCAGAGTTGACCGTTCATGTCAGAGCACAAACCAAGCATGAAGTCAAAGGAATTGTCTGTAGACCTCCGAGACAGGATTCTCTCGAGGCACAAATCTGGGGAAGGTTACAGAAAAATTTCTGCTGCTTTGAAGGTCCCAATGAGCACAGTAGCCTCCATCATCTGTAAGTGGAAGAAGTTTGAAACCACCAGGACTCTTCTTTGAGCTGGCTGGCCATCTAAACTGAGTGATCGGGGGAGAAGGGCCTTAGCCAGGGAGGTGACCAAGAACCTGATGGTCACTCTGTCAGATCTCCAGAGGTCCTCTGTGGAGAGAGGAGAACTTTCCAGAAGGACAATCATCTCTGCAGCAATCCACCAATCAGGCCTGTATGGTAGAGTGGCCAGACGGAAGCCACTCCTTAGTAAAAGGCACATGGCAGCCCGCCTGGAGTTTGCCAAAAGGCACCTGAAGGGCTCTCAGATCATGAGAAACAAAATTCTCTGGTCTGATGAGACAAAGATTGGTGTGAATGCCAGGTGCCACGTTTGGAGGAAACCAGCCACTGCTCATCACCAGGCCAATACCATCCCTACAGTGAAGCATGGAGTTGGCAGCATCATGCTGTGAGGATGTTTTTCAGCAGCAGGAACTGGGAGACTAGTCAGGATAATGGGAAAGATGACTGCAGCAATGTACAGACGCATCCTGGATGAAAACCTGCTCCAGGGCACTCTTGACCTCAGACTGGGGCGACGGTTCATCTTTTAGCAGGACAACGACCCTAAGCACACAGCCACGATATCAAAGGAGTGACTTCAGGACACTGTGAATGTCCTTGAGTGGCCCAGCCAGAGCCCAGACTTAAATCTGATTGAACATCTCTGGAGAGGTCTTAAAATGGCTGTGCACTGACGCTTCCCATCCAACCTGAAGGAGCTTGAGAGGTGATTTAAAGAGGAATGGGCGAAACTGGCCAAGGATAGGTGTGCCAAGCTTGTGGCATCAAATTTAAAAAGACTTGAGGCTGTAATTGCTGCCAAATGTGCATTGACAAAGTATTGAGCAAAGGCTGTGAATACTTATGTACATGTAATTTCTCAGTTTTTTCATTTTTAATAAATTTGCAAAAACCTCAAGTAAACTTTTTTCTCGTCATTATGGGGTATTGTGTGTAGAATCCTGAGGAAAAAATGAATTTAATCCATTTTGGAAAAGGGCTGTAACATAACAAAATGTGGAAAAAGTGATGCACTGTGAATACTTTCCAGATGCACTGTATGTCAAGGACAGAAACAATGTCTTGCACAGGAATTAAACTGAAGATATAGTAGTGACCATGGTGACTCTCCTCATTTTAATAGGAAGCTTTACTGGTAATAATAGAAGTAAAATATGCTAGAAACAATCCCTGACCCTTTTAATATGTATTAATGAGTTTGAGGTTAATGTGCCAAAAGACCAAGAGAATGGATGTGATTATTGACTAAAATGTGTTGTACCTTCACCAGGGAAGAGATAAATGACTGGCAAATAAAACCAGAATGTTGTAATACTAGGTGATTCTTAATACTCTAGAACTGTAAATTTCTCTTGCTTTGTGTGTGTGTGTGTGTTTGTGTGTGAGTTGGTTCTAAAGTTTACTTATATCCTGTCAAAGTTTCTGTCCTGCTTTGGTTCCAGTGCTGCCACAGTAGGCTTCATCATCCCTGCATTGGATAAAGCGGGCTTGAGAACATTTTATTCAAAGATGTTAGTCAGCAAGAAGGAGGAACGTCTATTGCATAGTCAGCATCACACGGAGTAGATAAGTGTATATTATTTCATTCTCTCTGACTCATAGATTTCAAAATATAAAAATAAAAAAGAAGTGGTTGCTATTATTTTTTTTTTCCAGATTTGTGATATGACAAACTGTCACTGACAAGCTGATGACATGTCTAATAAAGGCTATACAAAAAACACTTTGTGTCTATTATTTTGTTAATATTTGGAAATAACCTTTATTTGTTTTATTTTTTTTTTTCAATTCAAAATTACATAAGCATATGTAAATGTTTTATTCATCCTAAGCAAAGTTAACCACTGTCTTACTTGGATCATTAACTGTTCAATATTCATTGTTTTATTCAGTCGCTCTTTACTGGGGTTTTTCAGAAGGTTTACTAAGAATAGAAGCTAAAAGAGATGAGGACAATGTCTAACTTCATTACATGTCAGTATGACCAGTTCATTAAATTTAGCTTTTCACTTCTCTCCCATGCCTCCTTCTAATCTTAGTGTCTTCTTTGCAGCTGCATATTATTTGTTTCAGAGGAGACTAATGTCTCTCTACTGTTTAGAGTATGCTTTTAGGAGTAAATTCAATGGTTTAAAATTGCATTTCATCATTAAACATCAGAAACAAAATAGTTAAGATTTAATCATAGAATAAATTTGTGATATATTTTGCAGATGGGAGATGTTTAATGCCTCCTAAAATTGAAAATGGAGACATATATGGTGAAGTTGAACCATGGTATGACGATGGTAGTCGTGTTACCTACAAATGTAAATTGGACCATGTGGCTGAAGGAGATAAAACTGTCACATGTTTAACAGGAGTCTGGTCCAAACCACCTCAGTGCATGAGTAAGTTTTAAATTTTAATTTCAGAAATATGTTATTATAGTCATGGACACAGTGCTTCTCAGTTTATCCTTCTCTAGATTTTATCACTTTGCTTGATAGGTAATGAAAAAATGTGAACACAATTTTCAGTTTTTGATTTTTTAATGAATTTGTTACTCTTTCTTTAAACATGTTTTCACATTGTCATTATGAGTTATTGAGTGTAATATGATGAGCAAAAATAGCAGATTTCTCCATTACCCATCCTCCTTAAATTCATTTGCACCTCTCTATTAGCGTCTTTTGTTATGTAAATGTGTCGATCAATACAAGCAGCAAGCAGCCTGCTATCCCATCCCCTCACTGACGCAGCTCAAGCCGCAAGGAAGATTTTCTGAGCTCAAGTGTGTTTAATTTGGTGTGAGGTGCCTGGAATTGTAGAGGGTAAATAATATATCATTATTTGGAACACATGGATTTCCATGTGTCGTGCGCCAGGAGGAACCCAGGACCCACTCCACCAGCATAGAGTCTGACAACGGGGCCAAGGATTTCATCACAATACCTAATGGCAGTCAAGGTGCCATTGTCTGGCCTGTAGTGGTCTGTGTGTCCCTCCATGGGTATGCTCAGCTTCTCCAGACCCTTTCACGTTCACCTGCTGTGAAATGCAGCTCTTCACCTGTCTCTATAGTCTTCTTAGAAAAAATGTCAGTATGTCAAATGATTTTCTTATTTTCTTATCTATCTGCCTAAATTCATTGATAGTAATAGGCCTCATATACACATACCACAATTCACTAGAAATGCACAATTGTTTAACTTCATCGTCTTTTTAAACCATTAAAAGAGCAGGAATTTTTATTACTTTTACCTTTGAAAAAATGGATGAGTGCCATGTAATTTGTTGGTATCAGGCAATGCATCAATGACATTTAACATTTATGGATGTCAGAATAGCAGTCAAAACATACAATCATGGCAGTGTTTCAGAGTTGGACAATTAACGGCTTTCTTGCCCTTCTTACGTTGCTAATGCATCAAGATACTGAATAGTTAGAAACATGGCTGTCAATGGAAGGAAAAAACCTAGCTGGCTAAGTTACTTTCTAATTATCCTTCAGAGAACAAAATTTAAGAAATGTTATGCCTTAACATAAAGTAATGCACAAGGAAAGAGTTGGAGGTTACCAGGAGAAGGAACACCAAGAAAACTGTACAATAAAAGTGTTTATGGACTCATTCTTTTGTCAAACCAAAATCAAAGTCTTAGCCAGAAATTAGAGGTCATCTTTGTTGACCAGGAAATTCACGACAGCAACATTTTTTCTTGTCACAATGACAATCAGTACCACACACCTTTGGGCGACACGATGGCAATGGGAAAACAAGAAGGCAAAGGAAATAATCACCTTCAAAAATTTAACAATAACAAGCTTCCAGCTTGCATGGAAATCATCTTTGAAGTAAAAAATGAAAGTGTGTGAGGAAGGGAGAAATGAACTTCACACTTGTGTAAAAGTCCACAGGTAACAATCACTTTTTGTTCCATATATAGCTTCATATCAAAGGAAAAATAAATTCATTAAGTTTGACTGTTGGAGGTGCTTGGGGTTACTATTTTTATCAGGATGGACAAATTAGAATTGGAATTGCAGGAGGGTCAGTGCATCACAAGACAGGAGATGGATTTATGACACCCTTGCAGAGAGTCACTGAGCAATGGAAATCTATGTGACTGCTTAACTGAATAAACATGACTAAGAAACATTGTGTACTTTTCAAATTTTCAAAGGAGTTCCTGGTGTATGTGCTTCATTGATGATAAAATAGTGGAATGACAGATGGGGACACTGATTATTGCAAGAGCAGTTCTTGAGTCCAACAGATGGCAGCAGCGAGGCCTTTTATGTAAATGTATAGCCCCCTGCTACTTTCTGTCATAGGTGAGCTAACTGGGATTCACATCTCCATTTATATAAGAGATGGAGTTCAGGACTCTACGGACACCTGGAGTCACAGGGTAGGTCCTAGGAGGATAGCCCAAGGAGTTGCACAGTAAGTGCCTGACCCTGCAAGTCATTAGTGAAGTGATTTCTGACCAGGGCTTGAAGGCTTCTTCCAATCAGTCCACAAGGGAATGGAGAGGTAGAAGAATGGCTGAAGGTAAGTTCTCAAGTTCTGGTGAGAGTGGAGAGAGCATGGAGAAAAATGGACATTGTAAGCTGGATGAGACCTGTAATAAAGTACACTTTGGTAGAAAGGTGGCTAGGCAAACCTGCATGACAGATGGGGAACTGGCCTTGAGTTTAGAAATGAGAAGAGTGGCTGTAGATCTTTGTTTATCCTTCTTATGCATACTCTGTGTTCCCCAATGCCCTGTTCCATACAGTTTTGTAAATAAACTAGGCTGACCCGCCTTTTAAGGCGAACGACTTTTAAGTTGACCACTTTTTAAGGCAATTCAATATGTAGATCAATTTGATATTTTATACAAACTCATTAATTTGGTTATATTGCATTTGAGTGGTATTACTTTAATACTCGTAGTTTCTGTTATTTTTGTGATGAAATTTAAACTTTTTTTTCTATATTGAGGTCGCCCTTTTGAACCCCCCTGATATTTACTACGCGGTGAGGCATTTGTACTCCATCAACATTAATTATTTCCAGAGACATAATTTTGTCTATTTTTCCAGCGCATCGCTCACAAAAGCAAGGGGAAGATGGGAGCACCAGAACTCTGCTCACATCGCGTCGCTTCGTACCGCAAGCTGCAAGTAGTAAGTCTGTGATACGGGACGGAAGGACAATCCCGACCACTTTTATATAGTAAGAAAGAAGAAGAAGAAGATATTGCACAGTCTGGTGTAGAAAATCATCTTTTACCTGGAAAAACGAAACTACAAATCCCATCGTGCATTGCAAAATGGACAGGGCGTGTGTGAAACTCCGCGCCTGCGTAGCACTCATGGGACGGAAGGACAACCGACCGCTTTTATATAGAAGGATGTTTGTTTTCATTTGACGTTTGGCCTTGATGGTGTCTCTTAAATGTTAAATTAAAGTTCCCCATGTGTTTCTTAATTTCATATTCCAGAAAAACAACAATAATGAGCTTAGTTAAACATGGGTTTAAATTTAGTCACCATCTGATGAATAATTTCAGTAAAGGATATGCAGTCAGGTGTCATGGTGTTGCAGTGGGTAGCGCTGCTGCCTCGCAGTTAGGAGACACGGGTTATGCTTCCCGGGTCCACCCTGCGTGGAGTTTGCATGTTCTCCCCGTGTCAGCGTGGGTTTCCTCCAGGTGCTCCGGTTTCCTCCCACAGTCCAAAAACAGGCAGGTTAGGTGGACTGGCGATTCTAAATTGTCCCTAGTGTGTGCTTGGTGTGTGTGTGTGTGTGTGCCCTGTGGTTGGCTGGCGCCCTGCCCGGGGTTTGTTTCCTGCCTTGCGCCCTGTGTTGGATGAAATTTGGCTCCAGCAGCCCCCCGTGACCCTGTAGTTAGGATATAGTGGGTTGGATAATGGATGGATGGATGGATATGCAGTCATCAAAGTATTTGGCAATCTAGTGGTCTTTGCAATAATTTAACTGGAATATTTTAAGTTGTTTCATAAGTACCAAGAGTTACCCTTTTATGAAAATTAACTAAAAAAAATTCTTTTATCATCTATTTATCCATTGTCCAATTTCCACATTCCAACTTCAGTTTTACAAGAGCTGCAGCTCATACCAGCAGCAAGGCCCTCAACATTGGACACCAAGTCAGTCCATCACAGTGCACACACAGAAGGCTAATTTACAATTGCCAGTTATCCTCGTCCTAACAGACCAGTCATTGTGATGTGTGAAAGAAGCTGATGAACTCAATGAAAAGACCATGCAGACACGGATTATGTGTCAACACTTGAGATTTTACCCCAATTTCCCAGAGGAGTGAGTCAGTCACTCTAACCACTATGCCACTCTTCTAACCATCTTGTCATTTTGAAATACTGTGTTACTACATGTGCCTTTGCACCACAAATGGATTTTTGTATCTTGTACAAGGTTGTCAGATCACTTTTGTCTTACAATTCCTGCCGCTGATCTCTAACATCATAAGAACTGTGTCTTTCATTTTTAGACAAGGATTCTTCTGTTAATATAAATCTCAATGATTTCTTCCATGTCTGTAGAAAGAATTGGTCAAGTAAACCCTTTGCCATGTCTTAAAACTGATCAATGAATACACTACGAATAAAGTCATGAGATGAATTTTTTAAGACAGACCCCTGCTAGATGTGTTATCAAAGGGTGATGTCACATGTACAGTGGTGTGAAAAACTATTTGCCCCCTTCCTGATTTCTTATTCTTTTGCATGTTTGTCACACAAAATGTTTCTGATCATCAAACACATTTAACCATTAGTCAAATATAACACAAGTAAACACAAAATGCAGTTTTTAAATGATGGTTTTTATTATTTAGGGAGAAAAAATCCAAACCTACATGGCCCTGTGTGAAAAAGTAATTGCCCCCTTGTTAAAAAATAACCTAACTGTGGTGTATCACACCTGAGTTCAATTTCTGTAGCCACCCACAGCCCTGATTACTGCCACACCTGTTTCAATCAAAAAAATCACTTAAATAGGAGCTGCCTGACACAGAGAAGTAGACCAAAAGCACCTCAAAAGCTAGACATCATGCCAAGATCCAAAGAAATTCAGGAACAAATGAGAACAGAAGTAATTGAGATCTATCAGTCTGGTAAAGGTTATAAAGCCATTTCTAAAGCTTTGGGACTCCAGCGAACCACAGTGAGAGCCATTATCCACAAATGGCAAAAACATGGAACAGTGGTGAACCTTCCCAGGAGTGGCCGGCCGACCAAAATTACCCCAAGAGCGCAGAGACGACTCATCCGAGAGGTCACAAAACACCCCAGGACAATGTCTAAAGAACTGCAGGCCTCACTTGCCTCAATTAAGGTCAGTGTTCATGACTCCACCATAAGAAAGAGACTGGGCAAAAACGGCCTGCATGGCAGATTTCCAAGACGCAAACCACTGTTAAGCAAAAAGAACATTAGGGCTCGTCTCAATTTTGCTAAGAAACATCTCAATGATTGCCAAGACTTTTGGGAAAATACCTTGTGGACTGATGAGACAAAAGTTGAACTTTTGGAAGGCAAATGTCCCGTTAAATCTGGCGTAAAAGGAACACAGCATTTCAGAAAAAGAACATCATACCAACAGTAAAATATGGTGGTGGTAGTGTGATGGTCTGGGGTTGTTTTGCTGCTTCAGGACCTGGAAGGCTTGCTGTGATAGATGGAACCATGAATTCTACTGTCTACCAAAAGATTCTGAAGGAGAATGTCCGGCCATCTGTTCGTCAACTCAAGCTGAAGCGATCTTGGGTGCTGCAACAGGACAATGGCCCAAAACACAACAGCAAATCCACCTCTGAATGGCTGAAGAAAAACAAAATGAAGACTTTGGAGTGGCCTAGTCAAAGTCCTGACCTGAATCCAATTGAGATGCTATGGCATGACCTTCAAAAGGCGGTTCATGCTAGAAAACCCTCAAATAAAGCTGAATTACAACAATTCTGCAAAGATGAGTGGGCCAAAATTCCTTCAGAGCGCCGTAAAAGACTCATTGCAAGTTATCGCCAACGCTTGATTACAGTTATTGCTGCTAAGGGTGGCCCAACCAGTTATTAGGTTCAGGGGGCAATTACTTTTTCACACAGGGCCATGTAGGTTTGGATTTTTTCTCCCTAAATAATAAAAACCATCATTTAAAAACTGCATTTTGTGTTTACTTGTGTTATATTTGACTAATGGTTAAATGTGTTTGATGATCAGAAACATTTTGTGTGACAAACATGCAAAAGAATAAGAAATCAGGAAGGGGGCAAATAGTTTTTCACACCACTGTATTATTTCTTAGGTAGGCTTCACTTGCTTTGTCTCTTTTGGATGGTTTTAATTTCTGTATTTCTTTTCAGTCTAACCACTATAGTATATTACATAATTAATTATAAATTAACTATTAAATACTTAGAAAAAAAAAGAAATCAAATGGTATATCATTGTAATCTAAGGTTTGTCCATCTACTACAGTACTATTTATATTTATTTGATTTTCTTTAAAACGCTTTTGTGTTTTTGCTTTTTCCTTTTACAGAGCCCTGTTTCTGGCAAATTAATGGGAAAAATTATAAAACCCAGCACCAAAAAATCATAAAAATGTATTGCCCATCATATACTGAAGTAACATGTAAAAATGGAGAATTACTTAACGCATGTAAGTAAGATATATTTATAGAGACACTGGTCTTGTTTTGATTTTATCTGTTAATTTTGTTTTGGTAACAAATATGAATGTAAATATCAATAAATGAGTAATATTTCTTCTGAGGTTGATTTTGTGATATAATATAGTCTGCCAAAGGAGAATGCCAGTATTGTGCCACATCCAAAGTAATGCAAAGACACAAAATTGATCAGAAAAGGTGTTTAAAGCAGGAAAAAAAGACATATGCAAACTATATCAACCCCTGGTCAAGGTGTGCACAGGATTGGACACTAATCTATGTGGCACTTGGCTTATCCACTTCCTCACTTCCCAAGTACTGTACCAAATATTCTCTATTCCCTCTTATTTTCTCAAGGTGGGCCTCTTCCTCCTGACAGTCATCCTTTGCTACCAAATTTGCCTCCAAAGTCATGGATAAGTAGTCTTGGATAATGTTGCTTTCAGTATTTTTAGGAATCATTTCCAGGGTCAGGTCCTAAAGCATCTTTGGCATCTGGAACAATCCTTCTTGGCTACATCAAGTTAGAAGTCACCCAGTCGAACCTTTTATTTCACTCTTGAGATTTGAGTGTCCCTTAATTTATTGTCTCTCTATGACAACTTCCTCCTGCTCAGCCCCTTAATGGACAGCGTAATCTCGTACTGTATCTCTGTGTCAGAGAACTTGTCCTGCCACCTATAAGCCTAGCAGGGGAGTATTGCCTGTAAGTATGGCTTTACTCATAAATGTCCTACCGGTCACAAATTCCCAGCTAGAGACACTTTGCTTCAATCATTTGTTGAAGAATTCTTAAGGTTTCTTACAGGCATTCCATGACTGTTTGCTGTCTGTCCCCTTGCTTTGCACTGTGGGTACCTTGCTCTCCTTTCTTTTCAGTATGCCACTCTGTTTTTCTTTTTCTCCTGCCCCGAGACATAACATATGACTTTCTTTATCACCCATTGTTCTCTTGTAGCTTGTATGGGACTCTCACTGTCTAGGCGTTTTTCTGCATGTACATCACATATTTTTCACCCTGCATGTATGGGATGTCTCTAGTTATTTTAATTTCCTCCCTAACATCAAAGTTACGTGATTTAAGTTAACTGACAACTACTATTGGTGCTGCAGTCTGTGTGTGTTTGTGTATGTGTGTGTGTGACTTCAGGTCCCAAACAGTAACTTCTGAGTTGTGAGTGGGACAAGAAAATTGTTGGATGGATGGATGGATAGATAACAGTGGTTAAAAATATAAAATATATGCATAAAAATGTTTATGTGATAACTTGAAAACCTTGATTAATGTAGGAAATAAATAATAACATAAACAAATATTTTGCAGGTCCCGGAATGATACAGTGAATTTAAAGGTGAGTGTTCTCAAAAGTGCTATTTAATTTTTTCCATATCAGAACTGGCATACTTTACAGTATCAGCCTTTGCATGTGAGAGGAGTGGGAAGATGAGGCCTAAATATCCAGGAATTCACAGTGATAAGAATCTAATTTGAATTTTTAATGCACAAAAAAAAACAGTTTTAAATGCCATTAGTGTTAGTTTCTTCTCCATAACCTCAGACTGTGACAAGTGGACATGGATCTCATGCCACCCTTCTATCTTCGCTTGGTCAATTAGTTATTACTGACTGGTTTCCTGACATGAGAAATCCAATTTAAAGAAGATCTGGAGCTGAGGTAGCTGGGTTGAAAAAATGTGCCAAAGGGCAACGCTGAGATAAACTCAGCTAATGATACTCACCCATTAAATGCAGCAGTTATCCTTAGTAAATCAGGAAGAATAGCTGCCTTGAAGACTGACTCAAACTGGTCCAAGAATTTATTTCTTACCTTTGCATTTGGAATTTTTACAGAAAACATCACTGATAGCTGTAAAAGTCTTGAGGAGTACACAGTATGTCTTCAGTAGCATGGCTATCGTGTGTAGGTAAAGTCTTTAAACCTGCACTTTTTGTTCTTTTCACTGAAAGTGCAGCTGAGAAGACAAATGCCATATCTTCTTGTGTAAATATGACTTAACAAAAAAATTAAATCTTGGCTTTGCTTTTTACAGAACATAAATATTCTATAAATGTATTATGTATAAAAATGTATCAATGCACACGTTATGAGTAAACAGTGTTTCACATTTTCAGTTGTGTGGTTTGATGTAAAAAGAACTAAGCAACCTCAATAGGTAATTTCATTGCATATAATTCAGACGGGAACTACATTTAATGGGTGGCACGGTGGTGCAGTGGGAGCGCTGCTGCCTCGCAGTAAGGAGACCCAGGTTCGCTTCCCAGGTCCTCCCTGCATGGAGTTTGCATGTTCTTCCCGTGTCTGTGTGGGTTTCCTCACACGGTCCAAAGACATGCCGTTTACGTGCATTGGTGATCCTAAATTGTCCCTAGTGTGTGTGTCTGTGTGCCCTGCAGTTGGCTGGCACCCTGCCTGGGGTTTGATTCCTGCCTTGCGCCCTGTGCTGGCTGGGATTGGCTCCAACAGACCCCTGTGTTAGGATATAACAGGTTGGAGAATGACTGACTGACTATATTTAATTTAGAAAACATGAAAAAGACTGACAGCTTTGGAAGTAAGAAGCCAGTAGTTTGGGGACTCTGCTGTAGGGGAATTCTCAAGAATCATGGAGAAGTAAACTTATTTACTTATTGGTTTGTACTAAAAGACAATCTGTGTTTGGACCTGCTTCATTTTCACCTGGAATCATCCAGAATAAGCAATCACATTATACATATATGTTGTTCCTCAAAATCCATTCATCAGGTAAATTTGGTAATGTGAACACAGAATTCACATTTTATGGAAATATTTGTTGAATGTTCTCTGGCTCCAAAAATGTGCCCCCATTTTTGCTCGCATAATACCAAAACATGCAAATTATTGCAGAGTTAGTTTACTAATAATATCAGTCATGATATCAGCTCCTAATAAGACATTTTCCCTTCACTAAATACTGTTTAATGAGGCCGTTAACTTTTGGGCTTTCTAACTTTTCATTTCATTATAATGTTTCAAGTCGTTGTAGACACCTGAAGAACATACATGACAATCT
The DNA here is from genome assembly GCF_016835505.1 of Polypterus senegalus. Classification (NCBI taxonomy): domain Eukaryota; kingdom Metazoa; phylum Chordata; class Cladistia; order Polypteriformes; family Polypteridae; genus Polypterus; species Polypterus senegalus. The sequence goes on along the minus strand of NC_053167.1, from coordinate 115,612,826 downwards.
AACTGAACCGCAGAACATGAATGCAGCATCAGCTGTAAGAATGACTGAGAGTGCGATTGCACGTCACCAACATCCAGCCACATACCAAACATCCAGACCTACACCGTTAAGTAGGTTTCATCAACGTATACTTGGAACGACTGTGAAGATGATCAGGTGTCAGCGCTAGGAGTGTGTGCTCCAAAATCATCCCAAGACTCGCTCTTTGTAAGCCACTGTGCTGTCTCTTAAGACAAAAACTGGTGATAAATTTTGTTTGTATACTTAAATGTTTGTAAAGCAGTTCTTCATAATTTGAGAAAAGCCTATGTATATTAATTTTTCATAATTGTGTTTTAACTACAGCTACCATTAATTTTTACTTTTTAGTGTTCTATTTTTCATCACATTTAATAGCAATTTTCCATTATGAATGTCCTTATAACCATTCCATATTGCCTTATTTACAAATTTGTTCTACATGATTTAAGCAGATGCGTCAATGAAATTAAACAAATTCCATTTAATAAGTGATATTTATCTTAATCTCATAATTTAAATCACCATAACGAAATAAAAAATGAAAAATATAGTAGTTATTTCCTTATATTTTAAACATAGCACTAATATTCTTATATCTAAACTGGAGTTCAAAGCAACATTCACATTATTAATAACCGATTTATCTTCTTTTGTTCTTTAGGGCAGAGACACTAAGAAAACCCAACGTGCTGGCAGATTTCATTGATTATTCGATCAAATATTTTAATTTGCATTGTTCAATGTTGTGACCATTAACTGTTTGAGAAAGCCTATGGATTTTAACTAATTAACTGATTTTTTTTTTATCTGAACTGTTTATATGTGTGTATTTTGTAATGATACGTATTTAGTATTATCTTTAAAAATCTTTCACTAAACGTCTCTTTAAATTTCTCATTTAATGGATTAAAAACCAGAAAAGCCTTTGTGACACGTGATAATAATGACTCTGTAAACCATTAAACATGTAAATTGCCAGGTTTCATCTAGACGAATAAAAGGGCATTTTGAGTAATTGCTTTTGTGTCTTTGTTTTTCTCTAAATGAAAATTGTTAGATCTTAATAAATGATATTTACAGTATGGTGACAACTTATGTACATGAAAAGTGAATTTCAGAATATATGAAGTCAAATCTGAAATACTGTGTAATATACCTGCTGGCACACTAAACACAAACAGACTGAGTGACAATGATTGTTTCAGAAAGAAATGGAATGCTTTTCCAGAGCCTTCTGGAGGGTTCTTTTTGAGGAAGTCTGGTAATCGTGCAGGTGCATTTAAATAGGGGGCACTACAGACAGAAGCGGACAGAGAGTCTGAACTGCCAAAGGAGAGACAGCAAGATGGAGAGGAGATCTGGAAGAGCTGGCTGTGCATATGCAGGAATATGAAGACGTGAGTGTGCCATCATGCTGTGTGAAGGTGGAGACAAGGCAAGGAACGCCATGACTTTTCTTAGTGTGTATTTGTTGTTCATTTAGGTGCACCAGTGTTAAGCATTTTGGGTTAAACAATACATACATCTGTAGGGTAGTGCTGAGCCGCTAATACTGTGTGATGTCACACTCTACCTTTCGTCTCACTTAACACTGAAATATTGACCACATTTGTGAATTTTGCCTTAGTAAAGTAGTTCTGAATATATAAAATCAAATTCACATATATGGAACCAATTTTTGAGTCAAAAGGCTCATTTATCTTGTAAACTTTGGACAGTCCATGTCTGTTGTACCAAACACATTCACCAAATTCATGACCACAATTACTGGAAAAGTAACGTTAAAGTGTAATTTTTAGCATTTGATGTATATGTTCATCCATCAACCCCCCTTGTAAAAAGGATTTATTTTTACAAGGGAATTTCATTTGAAAGCTACATCATTTAAGACTAATTTATTCTATGTGTTATGATTATTGTCATATTTTTCACAGTGCAACCATTATGGAAATTTCTATTAAATTTAGGTTTCTTCAGTTTAACCTCATAAAGCAACTGGTGTTTTGTCCATGGCATGGCTGACTGATCAAGACCTACAATTTACTAAACTCCTGTCTAACCTGCCTGGTGCTGTATAGCACACTATTTCTGTAACAATAAAATACAGCAATTATTTCATAATTACTGCTTATGGAGTTGTGATAAAAAGGATGTCCTGTCATGTCATTTTCTAACCCCCTCAATCCAGACCAAGCTCATGAGAGTTCTCAAGCCTATTCCAGCTAAGACCAAGAAGTGACACACAAAAATAAAAGTCATCTAATTCAAAAGGTTTCTGGACGTACTGTATATATGACTACTACTAAGTACATCATTTCATAAGAGTAAAGGTTCCCAAGGGTGCTGTGTCAACAGACAGCGAACATTAGATATCTGATCCTCAAGTTATTTTTAGGAAGACTAGGAGGTCTGCCCCCTGCTCTCTTCGCTCACCCACCCCCGGGTTTGGTTAACCAGATATACAATTTAAAAAGATTGTTATTTTCATTTCATTCATTTTTTATTTCTTGATATTTAACAGTAATAAAGCTATAGTGAATAACTTATTCCCTAAACCCGGGCCGCGCTACACACCAGCCACTTTGCATCTCTACCTCTCGTGTTGTGAAGAGGGGGGCCTGCATGCACGCTAAGGAGATGCGGTCGCTCCTCCAAAACCCCCTCTTAAACAGTGATACAATGGGAAACAAATGCAGTTTTTTTACCTCCTCTATGCTCGATCAGCTGGCTTGCTGCTGCTGCTGCTTGTGTCGTGTTGCGTGATTTGCATGTCGTTCTGCGCATTGATCATTTCAAAGCCTGTACAGCAGCTGTCCTTTTGTCTCACTTCTTGTCTCACGAGACGTTAAAGTGTCTCCAAGAAAATCACGTCTCGACCCAAGATTGTTTTATTATAATAGAGAGATTTTTTTTTTTGCCCCGCCTAAAATGTTTTCATTTATATAATGTGAAAGCAGTGTTATATATCTATAGCCTAACCCTTTATTTGCATACCCGCTATGGTAAAATTCGCTGCATAAGGGTCAGTGCAGTCATGGGAAGTAAAATGCTTATGATGTGCCATTAATTTCTGCAGCTTTGCATTCAGTCCATACAAATTTGGCTTTAGAAATTCAAAATTGACTTCATATATGTTGAATTTGAAATATTGGAGTTTCTCTTCATATACAGTACAGTGGTGTGAAAAACTATTTGCCCCCTTCCTGATTTCTTATTCTTTTGCATGTTTGTCACACAAAATGTTTCTGATCATCAAACACATTTAACTATTAGTCAAATATAACACAAGTAAACACAAAATTCAGTTTTTAAATGATGGGTTTTATTATTTAGGGAGAAAAAAAATCCAAACCTACATGGCCCTGTGTGAAAAAGTAATTGCCCCTTGTTAAAAATAACCTAACTGTGGTGTATTACACCTGAGTTCAATTTCCGTAGCCACCCCCAGGCCTGATTACTGCCACACCTGTTTCAATCAAGAAATCACTTAAATAGGAGCTGCCTGACACAGAGAAGTAGACCAAAAGCACCTCAAAAGCTAGACATCATGCCAAGATCCAAAGAAATTCAGGAACAAATGAGAACAGAAGTAATTGAGATCTATCAGTCTGGTAAAGGTTATAAAGTCATTTCTAAAGCTTTGGGACTCCAGCGAACCACAGTGAGAGCCATTATCCACAAATGGCAAAAACATGGAACAGTGGAGAACCTTCCCAGGAGTGGCCGGCTGACCAAAATTACCCCAAGAGCGCAGAGACGACTCATCTGAGAGGTCACAAAAGACCCCAGGACAATGTCTAAAGAACTGCAGGCCTCACTTGCCTCAATTAAGGTCAGTGTTCACGACTCCACCATAAGAAAGAGACTGGGCAAAAACGGCCTGCATGGCAGATTTCCAAGACGCAAACCACTGTTAAGGAAAAAGAACATTAGGGCTCGTCTCAATTTTGCTAAGAAACATCTCAATGATTGCCAAGACTTTTGGGAAAATACCATGTGGACTGATGAGACAAAAGTTGAACTTTTTGGAAGGCAAATGTCCCGTTACATCTGGCGTAAAGGAACACAGCATTTCAGAAAAAGAACATCATACCAACAGTAAAATATGGTGGTGGTAGTGTGATGGTCTGGGGTTGTTTTGCTGCTTCAGGACCTGGAAGGCTTGCTGTGATAGATGGAACCATGAATTCTACTGTCTACCAAAAAATCCTGAAGGAGAATGTCTGGCCATCTGTTCGTCAACTCAAGCTGAAGCGATCTTGGGTGCTGCAACAGGACAATGACCCAAAACACACCAGCAAATCCAGCTCTGAATGGCTGAAGAAAAACAAAATGAAGACTTTGGAGTGGCCTAGTCAAAGTCCTGACCTGAATCCAATTGAGATGCTATGGCATGACCTGAAAAAGGCGGTTCATGCTAGAAAACCCTCAAATAAAGCTGAATTACAACAATTCTGCAAAGATGAGTGGGCCAAAATTCCTCCAGAGCACTGTAAAAGACTCATTGCAAGTTATCGCAAACGCTTGATTGCAGTTATTGCTGCTAAGGGTGGCCCAACCAGTTATTAGGTTCAGGGGCAATTACTTTTTCACACAGGGCCATGTAGGTTTGGATTTTTTCTCCCTAAATAATAAAAACCATCATTTAAAAACTGCATTTTGTGTTTACATGTGTTATATTTGACTAATGGCTAAATGTGTTTGATGATCAGAAACATTTTGTGTGACAAACATGCAAAAGAATAAGAAATCAGGAAGGGGGCAAATAGTTTTTCACACCACTGTATATCTCAAGATCCACTTTATATATGCAGAATTCACTCCATAAAAATCAAATTAATAAAATTTAATGTAAGATAAATGGAGGAAAAAAGCATAGAAAGAGTTGAGGTTCCAGCTGAGAATCTCTATTTAATTTAAAGATGTTTAGATGTTTATAACAGAGGTGTTTGCCTCCAGAATATTACTGTCGTCTCTTCTCTATCTGTCGTAGTGCTTCTCTATACTGCTATCAGTCTTCTGACAGCTGCTTCCTTGGATGGTCTTCTTTTATTCTTCCAGACAGGAAAGAGAAAAGGTTATGGGGGGCAGAAGTGACGTTTAAGGGTATCGGGCAGGACTTCTTCCTTTAGTTTACATGGGTGCAGAACTTGTGAAAGGGATCCTATCAAAATTGGATGATATTAGCAGATGTGTCCCTCATCATTCTGTGCTGAGGCAGCTGCAATTTTTAATAAATATTTGGATAGCAGTATAAGTAACACACTGATTAATTTTGCAGATGAAAGTGAAACTTGAAAAAATTCCTTATAAGAGCGACCTTGAACACATAGTAGACTCATTATTATCAACTTCCTAGAAGGTGTTCAGAAGCAATTAAAAAGGCTAACACCATGTTAGGTTATATAGCATGATGTGTGGAGTACAAGGTTTAAGCTTTATAACACACCAGTGATGCTGCACCTGGAGCACGGTGTACAGTTATGGTCTCTAGGCTACAAAAACATTTAGCAAATCTCAAAAAAGTCCAAGGTTGAGTGATTTGGCTGATTCCAAAACTGCAGGGAATTAATCATGAGGGAAGATTATAGGGATTGAATCTTTTCAGTTTAAGCAAAAGGCGATTAAGTGGTGACATGATTGAAGTGCTTCAAATTATAAAAGGAATTAGTAAGTACAGTGGATCGAAACTGTTACTTTAAAATGAGTTCAGCAAGAACACAGGGACACAGTTGGATACCTGAAAAAAAAAAAAACTTAAAAAAAAAAAACTTTAAAAACTTAAAACTTTTAAAAACTTTAGAAGACACATGGAATAAGTTACCAAATAATGCAGTAAGCAGTAGGATTTTTAGGACCTTCACACTGATATTGTTATTTTGAAAGAATTAAATGGATAGGACTGGTGAGCTTTGTTTGGCTGAATGCTCTGTTCTTGTCTAAATTTTTCTAATGTTCCTAAATCTTTTTGACAATAATTTTAATTATATACACTTCTCTAGTGTTTCCCCATTATATGGTAAACAGGTTTCCCATTTAGAACAAGATTTTCATTGAGTGTGATTCTCTGAAGCACATACATTCAGCCATAATTGTGGAGAACCCACAGAAATCAAGAAAACTGTGTTTCTTTATAAATGCATTTTCTTATCTGATTCTTAAAACATGTGCTCTTTGGTAGTGAGTTTGAGTGAATGGCTCTAACATTTCGTCACAATTATATTGGCTGCTGTGTGAACAATGCCAGTTGCTTTTGAAGCCAACCTGCTTACACTTGCTTCTGCAGTGCTAAAAACAGTCTATGAGGGTGAAGAGTGGAAAGATGCTCCACGACACCGAGAGGAATTAAAATTTATAAAGAGGAGCCACAGCTAAGCCAAGTCAGTCAGTCATTATCCATCCATCCATTATGCAACCCACTATATCCTAACTACAGGGTCACGGATGTCTGCTGGAACTAATCCCAGCCAACATCGGGCACAAGGCAGGAACAAACCTTGGGCAGGGTGCCAGCCCACTGTAGGGCAAACACACACCCACCAAACACAATTTAGGATCACCAATGCACCTAACCTGCATGTCTTTGGACTGTGGGAAACTGGAGCACTCAGAGGAAACCCACACAGACACAGGGAGAACATGCAAACTCCACGCAGGAGGACCTTGGAAGTGAACCCAGGTCTCCTTACTGCCAGGCAACAGCTCTACCACTGCGCCACCCTGCTAAGCAAAGTACAAATAAATATTAGTATATAAAACATTTACTGAAGCTGTCAAATAAACAAATAAACTGGGAATCAAAAATAGCTTAAATACCTAAGCTGAGGCACAAGACAAACATTGCAAAATATGCATAAACAGGAACAAAAAAAAGAAGAGAAAAAACTCAATATCTTCATCAAAAAGCTAAAAAGACAATAATAAAGCAGTTAGTTAAGCCAGTGGTCGGTGTTTGTTGCTGTACCCATCGCATCATATGCCGTGACATTTTTGGAATTAAAATTGTGGAGGGGCCATAGTAGAATTTTTCTTCATGTGTGTAGACTTCTCTAATGTAAACATTGACTTACTTAACTTAACATATCTGTCATGCAAGTCCAAAAAAAAACAATACACCAAATAGTGGAAACTGACATTATCATCTGCTGGTAAAATACAGCCATATAATTTTAAACTATAAATAAGGTGATTGTCTGACAATCACTTGCTGCTCAGGAAAATCTATTGGCTATAAATTTCCTAAATTAAAACAATAACTTAGGGTTAAAATTGAATTGCTGGTTGGGGCTGTGAATCTTGTTTTGTTTGCTTTTTAATTTGTTTCTCTGTTGTCTTCTCTGTATTCATTTTAAAGTAAACATTTATATCAGTCAGACAGTCATTACCCAACAGGGTCAAGGGGGTCTACTGGAGCCAATACCAGCACAGCACCTAACCTGCATGTCTTTGGACTTTGGGAGGAAACCCACGCAGACACGGGGAGAATATACTCTTGAGTTTTGATTTAAAAATCACCACGGGAGTGATAAATTCTGATCCATTGTAAACTGCGTAATTATTTTTGCAGTATTAGATGTTATCATCATTTTAGTTGAAGACCTGTCCAGGGACCTCATGTATAAACGGTGCATACTCACAAAAATTTTGCATTTGCCTGCTTCCTCGCACACATTGAGATGAATAAAACTTAAACTTGGTGTAAAGTCATGCACATTTTCATGGCAGAACCATACCCTGCATACGCAAGTTTCTACTCAGTTTTGAAAACTGCCAGCACCTGGTGTCAAAGCATTGCTACTGTTTCTGTGTCATTTACCTTTCTTTTTTAAATTCATATCAAATACACCAAAATTAATTGCATATCGTTTACAAATTTAATTCACTTGATTGTAATCAAGTGTGGGAGTTGATTCCGTTGATTCATAAGGCATATTGGTAGTTGTTGACAGCCAGAATAAACAGGCTATACTCGGTTCCAATATCCCATCTGAGATAAGCAAATTCTCGTTGCTCGCTTCACTCACAGTATCATTTTCATGTTTGTTGCCGGTTGCAGCTGTTGCTGCAGTGTGAAGTCCTGGTTGATCCTTCCCTTCACCTGTCTTTTCCAACTCTGCGGCAGGCTGTAACATGAATTTGAGATCAGCTTAGACTTTAATGTACCTGTAGGTACCTTTTCTTTCTCTTTCTGACAGTTTTGATCTGTTGTTCATGCTTTTAATATACTTGTAATTCAGTTTTCCTAGGCTGACTAAACACGGGATATCTTGAATAGATAATAAAAAAGCTAAATAATACCACTGCCTGTGAAGCACCATAATAGACATCCATCTCTCTCAATACACTGCTCTTGGTGGTGAATTTCCAGGAGAGGCTGGTTATGTGTGTACCAGAATGATCAATGAAGTGCTGAATATGACACCACAGATGTCATTAACTTGTGAGGAAGAATTGCAGAAATATTTGTAGTGCACCTGATCACCATGTAAGTCACCCACATACAAGAATACTGTAGTATACTTTCCTCCCCTTCTCTGCTTTTGGTTAGTCACCAAAGTCACCAACTGAGTAGGAGAATATCAGGCTGCCTCAAGGATGAATGCATTTGGGTTGCCGACAGCGCACACACTTTATATTGTGCTCTGTGTTCAGACTTTACATAGTTAAGTACAAATAAGACAGTCTGCCGTGTTATAAGCAGCCATCTTTAAAAGCGACACCCAAGTTACAATTATACTTGAAGAATTGGGTCTTTTGTTTTTGTCAATTTATTTCTGATTAGGAAAATATTGCATAAACCAAAGATCTGAAACATATGGTAGTCCTCCAGGCTTTGTGAGTCTGTAGTTTATTTGTAAGAAATTAAAAATTCGTAGTCCCAGGCATCCAGACTATTGATTTGTCCACCCATGCATTAGTGACCATCTATGAATGAGCACTTGCTTTCAAAAGAATTTATATCCCATCTGCATTCAGCTGTTTTTCCTGTTTCCTGTAATTGGGATTAGCAAAGTATGAATTGTGAGGAAAGAGTACACAAACAAAAAAAAAAAAAAAATGAAATCAATAAGGAGATATTCACAGGATATCTCAGGACACTGTTTACACTTGTAAAGGTTACACATAATTTTACCGTAAGGTCCTTCAATAGGAAAGGGCGCCACTGATGTAGCAAGACTCAGATTTGTTAGCACAGTAGTCCTCCTCTAGTTATTTGTTCAAAAAGGGACAGAAAAGATAACAAACAGTGATTTCTGAGCTAAGAGATTGTTTACTTTTCCCTGTTTCTGAGTGTTAGTTTGGTTTTGCCTTCATTAATAATTACTGAAAGAAAAACAAAGCTAGTGGGCTGTATGGTGTGTGAGTTTATAAAAAGAGATGAGATGAGAGGTCTCATTTCCAGCTGAAGCAGTTTCAAAATGAGGAATATTTTTACATCTTTATTAATCCTGGCATTTTGCACTAGATATTGCACATCTGTTACCAGCCCAGGCAAAGGTAAGCTGCTCTGAGCGTTCTGTAGAATGGTGTTGAGGTCAGAGTTTGACATGCTTTTAGTTTTTTGTTAACAGAAGTACTGAGATTAACTGCTACATCTTAAAAGAAGTAGTTTGGGTTGGATATAATTGATAAATGATGGTGTGTAAAACAAAAGTCAATATGGAAACAGAAAACAAGTAAAACTTTTGCAAATAAACTTGTTCAAAGAAAAGATCTGTGAAAGTAAACTTGTTCAAAGATTATGTGAGCATTTATATGACCTCTGCTGGGGTCCACTTGCTTGTTTCATTTTCATTGTTTATAATGTTTTTTGCAACCTTAAAATAATAGTAATTCAGTCATTTTCTAACTTGCATCATCCTGAACAGGGTCACAGGGATCTGCTGGAGCTTATCCCAGCTAGTACAGGGCACAAGGCAGGGAATAAATCCTGGACAGGGCACCAGTCCATCTCAGGGCACACCCATCCACACACCAAGCACACACCTAACCAATAGGATCTCCAATATTCACAATCAGCTTTTTGGGGGGTTTGCTGTATGCTAAATTATTGATCAGTATTAGAGACTTCTGTGAACAGAATAGTCACCTTTAAATGCCACCTCAATTTAGCTACCATCAAATGTCATGATGGAGTATTCCTCTAAACCAACTTTACTTAGATTAAGTTGTTTAAAAGGGAGGGTGGGAAAGTCCTCAAATCATAATTCCCTCAATGATCAATCAATTGTCGTAAAATATAAAATGCTGTATATATATATTGGAGGCACATTACCTGCATTGTGAGGGTGAGTTAGTTACACCACGACAGCCATGTGGAGCAATTTCCCAAGGGTGATCCAGTTCACAGGATCCTCATTTTAGAGGACCTAGACGATTGCACCACCTGGCTGCAGCAGATATACTCATTCACCCCAATTGTTGCATATAGTATCTGTACTTATTTTTCTTGATTTTGTTAATTTCCTTCCATTGAACTGTATATATTTGCAAGAAATTGCTATACATATTTATTGGCACATCTGGAATTATCCAGAATTCTGTTTTTTCAAACAGTCATCATTGTCTCAGTTTCTCCATCCCCTTGTTGTTTGCTTATGGCTCCAGGTGCCTGTAGTCTGAAATTGTGCAATGGTGCCATTTCATGGGGCACCACAAGGATGTTTTGAGTTAATTGGAAACTGAAGAGGAAGAAGTACTGCTCAAATTAAATTGGTTTAAATTACACAAATAAATAAAAATAAGTGCTTAGGCACGTAAGTGAGTACATATATAAACCCTTGATGCATTTTTTTAGGAAGTCACTATGCACAGAGAAAATTACTGAGGGCTAGCAAATATTATCTCGTTATATAAAAAGGGTGATTGGGCAGATCAAGTAACTAAACTCCAGTAAGACTAATGTACACCACTGGTAAATCATTGGAAGGAATTAGTAAGGAGAAGATTGAGCATCACATGGCAAGTATAGGAGTTCTTATGAACAATCAGCATGGGTTCAGAAGAGGGAGTTCATGTTTTAATAATATGTGGTAATTCTATGAGGAAACAACAAAAGGATATGATCAGAGTGGTATTATTTATCTTGGCTTTCAGAAAGCAAGTCCCAAATAAAAGGTTGGGGATCAGACTGAAAGAATTAGTTCATGGGTATGGTGTGTAGATATTTGCAGAATTGGATAAAACACAGAAAGCAGAGGGTGATTGTGCTAGGAGCTGCTGTTTTTCTTCTTTCGGCTGCTCCCATTAGGGGTCGCCACAGTGGATCATCTTCTTCCATATCTTTCTGTCCTCTGCATCTTGCTCTGTCACACCCATCACCTGCATGTCGTCTCTTACCACATCCATAAACCTTCTCTTAGGCCTTCCTCTTTTCCTCTTCCCTGGCAGCTCTATCCTTAGCATCCTTCCCTCCTAATATACTCAGCATCTCTCCTCTGCTGATGTCCAAACCAAAACAATCTCGACTCTCTGACATTGTCTCCCAACTGTCTAACTTGAGCCGACCCTCTAATGTAACTCATTTCTAATCCTATCCATCTTTGTCAGACCCAGTGCAAATCATAACATCTTTAACTCTGCTACCTCCAGTTCCGTTTCCAACCCATATAACATAGCTGATCTCATTACCGTTCTGTAGACCTTCCCTTTCACTCTTGTTGATACCCGTCTGTCACAAATCACTCCTGACACTCTTCTCCAACCATTCCACCTTGCCTGCACTCTCTTTTTCACCTTTTTTTCACAATCCCCATTATTCTGTACTGTTGATCCCAAGTATTTAAACTCATCCACCTTTGCCAACTCTACTCCTTGCATCCTCATAATTCCACTGACCTCCCTCTCATTTACACACATGTATTCTGTCTTGTTCCTACTGACCTTCATTCCTCTCCTCTCTAGAGCATATCTCTAGCTCTCCAGGGTCTCCTCAACCTGCTCCTTACTATCACTACAGATCACAATGTCATCAGCAAACATCATAGTACAAGGGGACTCCTGTCTAATCTCGTCTGTCAACCTGTCCATCACCATTGCAAATAAGAAAGGGCTCAGAGCGGATCCCTGATGTAATCCCACCTCCACCTTGAATGCATCTGTCACTCCTACCGTAGACCTTATCATTGTCACACTTCATTCATACATAACCTGTTCAATTCTTACGTACTTCTCTGCCACTCCCGACTTCTTCATACAATACCACAGCTCCAGTTTATCCGGACATGGGACCGGCATGAAGAAACACACTGGTTTGTGCATCCCCTGTGCTGTTTTTAATACATATAAATGATCTGGATAGGAATATAAACAACAACAACAACAAGCTGGTTAAGTTTGCAGATGATCTCAAGTTAGGTGATCATACTCAAGAATCTGCTCAATCATTACAGAGAAATTTTGACAGCATACAGGCTTGGGCAGATTTGTGGCTGAAGAAATTTAATGCAAATAAATGTAAAGTATTATACATTGGAAGTAAAAATGTTGGAGTTGAATGAGCAATGGGAGGTCTGAAAACTGAAAGTACACCTTATGAGCAGGATTTAGGAGTGCCAAGTGGACTTGTCCTTGTCACCTTCCAGACAGTGTTCAGAAGCTATTTAGAAGGCTAACAGAATGTTAGGTTATATACCATGATGTGTACAATTCAAGTTCAAAGAGGTTATGCTGAAGCTTTATAATACACTAATGTGGCATTGCCTGGATACTGTGTGCAGTTTGGTCTGTAGGCTACAATAAAGCAGTGGTAAAAAATCCAGAGAAGAGTAACTAGGCTGATTCCAGAGCTACAGGAGATGAATAATGAGGAAAGATTAAAAGAGCTGAGCTAAGCAAAGAAGATTAAAAGGAAACATGATTGAAGTGTTTAAAAATTTGGAAAGGATATAGTAGTGTGGACCCAGGCTGTTCCTTTAAAATTAGTTCAACTTGTTAAGTGTAAATTTTGTACAAATGTTAAGGAGTTTTTCTTCACCCAGAGAACTACAGATACATTGAATAAATGATCAAGTTGTGTGGTAGGCAGTAGAACTTTAGGGACCTTCAGAACTCAACTTGATAGTGAAATTAAGCAGACAGGATTGATAAGTTTGCTTTAGCTGAATGGTCAGTTCTCGTCAAAAATGATGTAATGATATGGTGTGGGAGATTTTTCTGTAGACCACTTTGCAGAGATCTGTTTTCATTTTGTCATTTTTTTCTGTTGTTAAATGTCAAAAAAGCAAATTAAAATCACTGTGCTTGAATGTTGTATAAGAATAAAAAGTGAAAACTTCCAAAGGGTGAATACTTTTTATAGGCACTGCATGTTCAATAGTTCAATATTAGAACATTATAAAGTTACTTGTTGACAAAGTAGCCTTTGTGAAGTTTGCACATTTTACGTGTATCAACATGGGTTTTCTCTGGGTACTTTCCTTTTCCACCCACATTGCCATGACAACTGTGCCAGGTTAATTGGCCTGGTATGAGTGACTGTGCCCTTTAATGGTCTTGCAACTTGTCCTGGGATGGTTGCTGACTCACAACTAACGCTACCAGAATAGCCTCCGACTCCCTGAGCTGTGTAAATGGCTTTGTTAACTGATAGAAATTACAAATACTGATGTTTATATTTATTTACTGACTTGCCCCTGACCAGCGTTAAATCACTGTACATGCTGACCACAGATCATTAGGCCGTGAATCCATTACCACTGTGCTGATTCACAATGTTCTTTCAAACTGATGGAGTAATCTGAACTCCTGTTTAATTTTACAAATGGTTCAAGAGAAGTATCAAAGATGACCTTAGAAACTGAGTTTTTAGTAGATATACTGTTATAATTCCAATTTTTCTTAATTTATTATAGTGCACATTGTTTAAAACATGTACGCATAACAGCAAACATCACTGGGACAATGTTACATCTTAGTGGATTTTTTGAAGACTGGTAACGTGAAGCTGGTGAAAGCTGTTAGGGAAAAAATTTTAAAATTAAGAGAAGTTGTGAGTCATTGTTACAAAAACATCCAAAGATGGACACCCTTTATTATAAAGTACCTGGCAATGTGAACAGCTGAGATCTCTAAGGCAAGACTGATTAGTCTTAGCTGAACAGTTCATTTACATATCATATTTTAAATATATTTGAATTAATACCAATTAGCACACAGATAAATGGTAGGTTGTTTAAACATTACAATGCCATGTATTATGTAAAGGTCCCAAAATACAGTGGTGTGAAAAACTATTTGCCCCCTTCCTGATTTCTTATTCTTTTGCATGTTTGTCACACAAAATGTTTCTGATCATCAAACACATTTAACCATTAGTCAAATATAACACAAGTAAACACAAAATGCAGTTTTTAAATGATGGTTTTTATTATTTAGGGAGAAAAAAAAATCCAAACCTACATGGCCCTGTGTGAAAATGTAATTGCCCCCTGAACCTAATAACTGGTTGGGCCACCCTTAGCAGCAATAACTGCAATCAAGCGTTTGCGATAACTTGCAATGAGTCTTTTACAGCGCTCTGGAGGAATTTTGGCCCACTCATATTTGCAGAATTGTTGTAATTCAGCTTTATTTGAGGGTTTTCTAGCATGAACCGCCTTTTTAAGGTCATGCCATAGCATCTCAATTGGATTCAGGTCAGCACTTTGACTACGCCACTCCAAAGTCTTCATTTTGTTTTTCTTCAACCATTCAGAGGTGGATTTGCTGGTGTGTTTTGGGTCATTGTCCTGTTGCAGCACCCAAGATCGCTTCAGCTTGAGTTGACGAACAGATAGCCGGACATTCTCCTTCAGGAATTTTTGGTAGACAGTAGAATTCATGGTTCCATCTATCAAAGCAAGCCTTTCAGGTCCTGAAGCAGCAAAACAACCCCAGACCATCACACTACCACCACCATATTTTACTGTTGGTATGATGTTCTTTTTCTGAAATGCTGTGTTCCTTTTACGCCAGATTTAACGGGACATTTGCCTTCCAAAAAGTTCAACTTTTGTCTCATCAGTCCACAAGGTATTTTCCCAAAAGTCTTGGTAATCATTGAGATGTTTCTTAGCAAAATTGAGACAAGCCCTAATGTTCTTTTTGCTTAACAGTGGTTTGCGTCTTGAAATCTGCCATGCAGGCCGTTTTTGCCCAGTCTCTTTCTTATGGTGGAGTCGTGAACACTGACCTTAATTGAGGCAAGTGAGGCCTGCAGTTCTTTAGATGTTGTCCTGGGGTCTTTTGTGACCTCTCGGATGAGTCGTCTCTGCGCTCTTGGGGTAATTTTGGTCGGCCGGCCGGTCACTCCTGGGAAGGTTCACCACTGTTCCATGTTTTTGCCATTTGTGGATAATGGCTCTCACTGTGGTTCGCTGGAGTCCCAAAGCTTTAGAAATGGCTTTATAACCTTTACCAGACTGATAGATCTCAATTACTTCTGTTCTCATTTGTTCCTGAATTTCTTTGGATCTTGGCATGATGTCTAGCTTTTGAGGTGCTTTTGGTCTACTTCTCTGTGTCAGGCAGCTCCTATTTAAGTGATTTCTTGATTGAAACAGGTGTGGCAGTAATCAGGGCTGTGGGTGGCTACAGAAATTGAACTCAGGTGTGATACACCACAGTTAGGTTATTTTTGAACAAGGGGGCAATTACTTTTTCACACAGGGCCATGTAGGTTTGGATTTTTTTTCTCCCTAAATAATAAAACCATCATTTAAAAACTGCATTTTGTGTTTACTTGTGTTATATTTCACTAATGGTTAAATGTGTTTGATGATCAGAAACATTTTGTGTGACAAACATGCAAAAGAATAAGAAATCAGGAAGGGGGCAAATAGTTTTTCACACCACTGTAGTTAAGCATTTAAAAGTCTAGGATAAATATCTTGTTCATAACATAAGACACTTTATATATAAATTATCAGAGAACAAAAATATAAAGTTAAAATATTATGGGATTTCAGCTATAATGTTATCTACTAGTACAAATGATGTCAGGATTAAACATGGCAGACAGATTCCAGCACTTTAAAAATTCATACAGTAATTTTTTCCCTCAAAGGGCATGAAAAGAAATTGAAAAGTTTCAGGGCATGATAAGTTTCAGCACAAAAGATATTTACACGTGCATTCAAAATACATTCTAATGGCTGGAAGTGTTAAACAATATAAAAACATACTTTGAATCTATTTTACTTCTGTTTTGGTTATTTCATTATCCTGTGCAGTGCTTTCCATGACACAGTATTTTGAAGTGTGATGTTATTTGTGTGTTTCAAAGTGAATACAATTCTTAGTGTTCTTCTTTGTTAATATGATCTCATTGTTAAGGTGCCAAAAAAAAAGTGAAACGAATGCAAAATACAATTTTATTAATGAAATATTAACTAAAATTAAGAAAAAAAAAAACAAAAGATGAAAATCAGTACAGGGGTGGCAGCACGTACCCAGGTGCCAACTAAGCAAACTCTCTGCTAAGGTCTTTGCAGCTCCTATTCAACCGTTACTGACTGTTTGCAGTGAACTATGACTTTTATTATTTCTGGAAAACCAACAGATTGCACTTCACCTGATATTTCACATGCACAAATACTCCCTAATAAGACAAGATATGCTGAAGAAGAAACTTTATTTTATGCTTGTGAGAAGGGGTATAAAACAAGCAAAGGATTTTGGTGGGGTGAGACACAGTGTACATCTGGAAAGTGGCAACCCAACCCAGAATGCATTGGTAAGTGTACCTATTATATTTGAGGTTTTACTGATTTATAAAGCCTGTGCTACTTGTTGATGTCATTTTTTTTTCAACTGATGAAATGTCCTTGCTACTTTAGTGAGCAGGTTGAATTTTGTCCACAGCATTTCCTTTTTTTTTTTGGTTGCCACTAAAGAGTTTTGCAGCACGTCATACAGCCCATTTTTCTCTTAAAAGTTATTTGCTGATTTTTTAAATGAATATGTGCAGTTGAGTGAATGTGTGAAAAATATAAGCTTATATTTGTTGTATAACTTTAAAGCTTATAATTGCAGAAATTGATCTCTGGCTTTACAACAACAGAAAAACAAAAAACTCCAGGGAAGAGATGCTGGAGTAAAGAATAAAATCTGTAGGGGTTTCAAGTTGAAAACACCACCGAGACCCCACTGGGCATTCACCCTAACATAAATTTCTTAAGTAGATCCTATTTGTTTTTATGCTTCGTCCTAAAAGGTTTTGCTATGTCAGTGAACTTACTAGATTCGAAAAATGAACGGGAGAACAGACAAGTAACAGGAAAAACTAGGTAATCAACGACATTAGTGTTTAAGCCAAAACAAGAGACAGAACCTTTGGTCAAAAATACAGAGCAAAAAAAGTCAGAACCAGGAAAAAATATCCAAAATTATTAGAAAGAGCACTTCAAAAAATGGGTTTGGTATTTGCAACTCGAATAAGGACGCAATTCTCCAGTTGACCTTTAATCCCAATACATAATTACCCAAAGGTTGCAAACTCCAAGGACAGGATTTAGCAACATGTAATGCAGTCCTGATGACAGTAACAAAACATAACAGCAATAGTATGAAACAATTAGTTATCTTTTTATATGGTAGGAATTTCCAAAAACAAACATCACAATCATTATCAGAAACCACAAAAAATCTTGCAAAAAATGTATAAAGAAATAAAAACAAACCAAAACCCTAAGATATTCAATGTAGTGAGTTTTGTCAACAGTTGGGGTATCCAATCTCATTCCAGCATCACAGGTGGCTGCATAGGATTTTGATCAGATGGTGGGGTCTCAAAATAACACCACAGAAAAAATGGAAAAGAAAGCAGAGAAAAGTAGAGATTAATAATGATTTCAAACCCATGAAGAATATGACAGTTCTGTGCAGATATCATTAACTAGCTGTGTAAGCCTGTGCTGTAAAAAGCCTGGGCTCCTAGAAACCATGGATTCGGACACTTCAATCAATCAATCGCATTGGTTGTACATTAGTAGATAGGGTTCTCTTTTCTTGGTGGTTTCGTTTGGCCATCATTCTCGCCTCCATTATTATTAGCGGCTAACGAGTTTCTCTCTTTTCTCAGCGATTTCACTTTGGCGACAGAGTCGCTTTCTTTGAGGTTCATGCTGTAGCCTCACACTTCCGGGCCAGACAGGCAGACACACACACACTTCTAAGCGTAGACGTTTATAGATAGATAGATAGATAGATAGATAGATAGATAGATAGATAGATAGATAGATAGATAGATAGATAGATAGATTATACTTTAAAGGAAAGTAGAATTAAAATGCAACAATGAAAAGGCCAAATTTAAAAAGTGTTTGTTTAGAAGTTTATTTCTTTTTAAATATGCCATTGTGTTAGCCTTGTCTATCTCGATTGGTAAAGTATTCCTGATTTTTCGTGCCTCAAACCAAAAGACCAACTCACCACTTTTTAGTTCTTAGCTCCGGGAATAATAAGCAGACCAGTGATTGTGGATCTACTATTATGAGTTGGAATGCAAGGAGACAGACAATCCAAAATATACAAAGGAGCAAGATTATTTAGAGCTTTATATGCCATTAAATGTTTTTTAAAATAAATTCTAAACAGTAAAGGCACTGTGGTCCCCGGCCGGGACTGGAGCCTGGCCGGGACGCCCAGGAGGACCGGAGGAGGGCTTGTGCCTCCTCCAGACCGCAAGGGGGCGATCGCCCTGGTTGTATTGGGGGCCACGGGTAGAGGGCTGGAAGCCCAGCCCTGTAGGGACCCGTGGCCACTGCCAGGCGGCGCCCCGGTGCCTGAGGAACCCTGGAACCCAGCACTTCCACCACACCAGGAAGTGCTGGGGAGAAGAAGACAGGGTGCTTCCGGGTGCATAGCCGGCACTTCCGCCACACAGGGGTGTGTCCAAGAGGGAGTGCCAGGAAGCAGCTGGAGCCCATCCGGGTTCCCATATAAGGGGCCGCCTCCCTTCAGTCGATAGTGGATGTCGGGTGGAAGAGGACAGAGCTGGAGAGAGGACGGGAGTCGGTCGAGAGAAAGGCACAGTGACTGAGAGTGTGGCCTGGACTTTGGGGAATCGGTGCAAGAGGCACTGGGGTTTGTGAGCATGAATTGTATATAATAGTTGTAAATAAATAGTGTGTGGTGGAACTATGTTGTCCGTCTGCCTGTGTCCGGGTCCCAGTTCACAGCACATTTACATGTAACCAATGTAACATGCTAAAATTAGTCAGATGTGCTCAGATTTTCTTTTACTGGTTAAGATTCTTTCAGCTGCATTTTAAACTAACTGTAACAGATTTATTGTATGTCTTTGTTAATTAATGCTGTCACGAGTGCATTACAGTAATCTAGTCAACTAAATACAAAAACATGAATTAGTGTCTCAGCATCTTGCAATGTTAAAGGAGGATGTGGTGAGCTCTGGGGCGGCTACTGTATATAATACTATATTATTTGTGAAGCAGCCCATTATTTCTCCTAGAAAACACTGAGTTTTGAGTCCAGAAGTGTTGCATTTTTTAATTTAAGCAGGAGATTTGTTGAGAATGTGCTGAGATTGGGTCTTCCTTTATGGTTCTTGTAATGTTACAGTGTTATAATGTGGCTGTGCCTCATGAAGATGATGAACATGATGGTGGAAAAATATGTTCAGAAATGTTTCATATTATAAGAATACAGAAAACATGAATTAAACTGCTTTGTAGTTTTTGCCATTTTTTAATATTTTTTTCTTTCAAACAGATGAAAGAATAGCTTGCCCGCAGCCACCACACGTGGAAAATACAGTCATTACAACTAAGCCTAAACTGTTTGTTAATAAGGACAAAATAGAATATATGTGCATATTCACTGGTGAAATGCTAAGCAATGCATGTGAGAAAGGAATGTGGAAAAATAATCATCAATGTTGTGAGTACAATGATATTTCTTTTTTTAATACTGTAGTTATTTTACTAGCATATCCCTATTTACATTGCAATGTAAATGAGGCAAAATCTGCCCATAAATGATACTTTTATATTGTAAATGAACTTTTTAAATAACTTCCATTACACATGGTCCTCCAAGCGAGTGTTGTTCAGCTCCTCTCCCAACTCACCTGTACTGAAGTAGACCTGCTTTCTTTATGCAGTACCCAGGAGCAACTTCTGGTGTCATAAGATTGTCTGTTGGAAGCACTTCAGAGTTAGACAGCAGTCCCATGAAGTAGGGACCATTAATCTCTTCAGTTCCCCCGGCAGCTCCCACAGATCCCAACAGGGCCATTCCATGATGCTACTGTTCTCAACATGTCCTGTGGGTATCCGTTGAGGTACCGTAACCCAGTTATATTGCCATCTGGTGCTTTAGGGGAATAAATAACTCAAATAAGGTGTCTTCCCCTATCCTTCCATTGTACTGGTCTCCAGGCCTGGTGAGGATCCTTGTACAGTTCTGGTTGAGATGCCAGTCTCTACATGCTATCCATTATGGGCTGTAATTTGTGCTGGAGATTTTTTAAACCAAGTTTGGTGATGAGTTTAGCTTCTTCTTTTCTGTTTTAAATTTAAAGTCATCTTCCCAGCAGGCCACTTTCTGTTATGACAATAGTCACCACACTATGCTTTCATAAATACAGTTATATCAGGTCTGTCTGGACAATTTAAAAACTGTATAGATTGATTGGTAACACTGAATATCTACAACTGCAGAATGCTACCTGGTTTACAAATAAAAGACTGGAAATGCATGTTTAATGTTTAATTTCCCATTTCCTTATAAATATCTACTTGGTTTTTTACCCTGAGATTTTTATCTAAGTGTGCTATAAGCCAAGGATCCTGTGGCCTTGAGCCTGCATGTCACATTCAGGAGCCATGAGAGTGTCAGAGATGTTACAGGAATGATGCACTGCTTGTATGTTGACACGTCCCAACAGTGATAGAACAGATGTCAGTTTACCATCTCATGTGATGGAACTGTTTGATCGGGCTAGGAGGATTGAAGAAAGGATGGATCTGATGGCTGACACCTTGATGGCATGGGAGGATTCTCCTCAAGAGTAAACTGACATAACTTTATCCCGGATTGAAGAATATGTGGACATGCGGGCTGAAGATGTCCTAAAAGAAACTACTTCTTGTTGTAAATGGAGAGAAAAGAAGTGGGAGTCAAAGTTGCAGGAAGTAGTATGTCAAAGTGTCCAATCCTGGTGGTGACCATTAAGCTATTTAACTCCAGCAAGGCCACCCATACTGAGATCTGTTGATTTGCATTATCTATCACCGGCAATGCAAATGGACTTCTCGTACTCAAATGATGATATTCTATGATTTATAGAACAGCGAGGATGCATTTATGGAGGTTGACTCTCTGAGCCTTAGTGAGCTAATGGGGGTCCTGAACATCTCTCTGCTGGGGCCAGTAGGATGTTTGTGGCAGGAAGCAAAAGGGCCTTTTTGGATGACTTTCTCCTATCAAGCTATTTTAAAGAGTTGGAAGGAGGATTATGGGTAATGAAATAGCAACATGGGCAATTCATTCAAGACTTTGCAAAAACATTTCAGGTCTTAGGTTTAAAGTGGAAAGTTGATATAACTGATCAGGAGAGTATTGGGAGTATGCAACTTGAAGCTGGCTGGAACACTGAGAAGTATTGTTAGAACAGTTACTGATGTGGTTATGCTGGTTTCAATGTTTAACCAGGACTGGGCAACCAAGAGAGGTTTTGGGTCTTTTAAGGCAAGCTCTGTTAAAACAAGTTACCCAAACACTGACTCCTAAAGAAAAGAAACGACCAGACTAGAGCTTGACTTGCAACTGTGGTAAGGAAGCCAACCATCTTGGTGGTGTCCACCAAGTTGGCTTGTGTGTGAGATGAAGCTGTCATTGATAAAAGGTACTTTTACAGTGATGCACCTCAGTATGTGGAAAAAAGATTAAAACCCTTAGATGATGAATTAACAGGGGACCCGTCTGTCAAGTTTATATTACTAATGGCACAGGGGGTGATGCTTTAGGTAAGGTTCCCATTATCTACCAGCTGCAGCAAACTGTATGGAGAACTGGGACCTTTATTTTAGATGATGCACATCCTGCCATAGCTTTGCTATTAGGGTTGGATTCCTTTTTGAGTGCACAGATGGCCATTAGACCTCACTGTTGGTATTATACCTTGTCACAAGGAGGTGCAGTGTTTCATTTTGAGAGAAAAAGAACTGAAAATTTTGGCCAGCCAACCTCTCAGTTCTTTATGGCCAGTGCCATGGAACTACATATCATTAACCAGCCAGAGGTGTTACAACCATTATTACTCAGATGACTGTTAGTATAGACGGACAAACTGGGGAACACTCACGTGGTCACTTGCAACACCTGTATAACTGATGTTGTGAATTAAACATCATGCATATTGTACAACACCACAGAAGATAAAACATTTCCTGACAGAGCTGTTCAAGACACTCTGAACTGCCCTTATTGTGCCATTTTAATCTTATCCAGGGGCCTCTCTAGCTGTGATAGTACAAAAGTCTGATGTCTACTTTATGCCTCTAATAGATGATATCCTAGAGCAGCAGCATCAAACTCTGGGCCTGGAGGGCCACAGTGGCTGCAGGCTTTCATTCTAACCCTTTTCCTAATCAGTGACCGGTTTTTGCTGCTAATTAACTTCTTTTTCCCTTCATTTTAATAACCTTGTTTTTAAGGATTGAATACTCTGAATTTATTCATTTCTTCATTAAATGACATCCAAACAGAAATGAGATTTGAAATGAACCAAAAGATGACCAGCTAAATCCATCCATCCATTTTCCAACCCGCTGAATCCAAACACAGGGTCACGGGGGTCTGCTGGAGCCAATCCCAGCCAACATATGGCACAAGGCAGGAACCAATCCTGGGCAGGGTGTGACCAGCTAAATTGTGGCTTAAAACTCCAACTAATTTCACTCCAATCAGTTTCTGAATGAGAAACTGATTCTTGCTGTTAATTAACCTCATTATTTAATCCCTTGGCTTGTTGCTGCTCTCATTCTGCCACAGCAGACGTTTTCAAAACTGTTGATTTTCTGTTTATTTCTAAGAACACCGTCCAAACATTTTGGTGACCTGAGAGATCAACCATACCAAGATCATCACCTTTCTTTACTTTCAGATACTCTGTTATCGGCACAGGTGAGCTGGTCATGTGACGGCTTGTTTTGTGTCTCATTATTGTTTGGCTGCTAATTAAGGAAAAAGAAACACTAAGGCAAAAGAAATTAATTAGCAGCAAAAACTGGTCACTAACAAAGATGGTGTAAAAGGATTAGACTCGATACACTCAGAAACGTTTGCCACCTGTATAATAACCTGACTGCAAAAGGTTTTTAAAGGAACAGAGATGTTCATAAGACTGAGTCCAAAACTGAACTGGTGAGGGTTTGCAAAGATGGCGGCTTTAAGGGATCAGACCAGAAGGGATGTGTAGGAACAAGAAGTGACGTAGGGGAAATGATGTTCTTCTAGGCACGGGAAGTGGAAGTGACATTCTTCTGCATGTCGGAACCAGAAGTGACATCTTGCTGCAGCTCTAAATCAGACAGGTATTTTGGCGGCTGGTCTGTAGAGATAACAGGAGAAGGTTTAGTGCACCCCGCCACCCCCTGGCCTGGCATGGAATTATCTTTGCTTGGTTCATACAACGTCCTCCTACTTGCACGTGTGTGACAATGGTTAAAAAGAAAACCTGCAGCCCTCCAGGAGCGGAATTCGACACCCTTGTCCTAGAGTCTCTCTATGGTACAGAAATGTTTTCTGTTTTGGATCTACACTAAGGATATTGGCAAGTGAGAATGGGGAAAAACAGTGTGAGGAAGACACCAGTAGTGATGGACTGTACAAGTTTTGGGGCATGTCCTTTGGCCTGGTCAACACAGAAGACACATTTCAGCAGCTAATGAAACATGGAACAGACGTTGAAGGGGTTACTCATGAAGATTTGTTTTGTCTATAAAGACATTATTGTCTTTTCTCAAAATATATCTCAACAGCTTCAAGATTTGGAAACAGTGTTTCATCATTTTCATCAAGCTAATCTGACTCTAAATGTGAATAAATGTTGGCTCATGCAATCCTAGTTGACCTCTCTGTATGTATGTCTGTATGGCATGTAGTATTCATCAGAGGTTTGGAGGGGTAAAGGTGGATCCTTAGAAAACAAGCTCTCGACTGGATACCCCACCCCTACCAATGTAGAAGGCCTACATCTCTTTTTGTGAACAGTTGATTGGCTTCATAAATGCATACCAAACTTAGAGGACATTGCAGCTCTTTTGCATCATCTTGATGTGGACATCAAAATGGCAGGATGCATTGGGGTGATAGAATAAGACTTTTCAAGAACCTCCTATCTTGGCACAGCCAAATCTACAGCTCTATTTTCATCTGAATATCGTAGCAAGCAATGTTGGGCTCAGGGCGGTAGCTTGGGCCTTGGCGAAGTGGTGCCATTACTTGGAGGAGGTTATATTCGGCATGTATATTGACATCTTCCAGGTTAATCAGATTGGATCTGAAAACTCTACCAAGAGTCTGCCAAGAATCTTGAAGGTGGCATGGTGGCTTGCTATCATAGAATGTCTTGGTGCCATATTGAGATGTGTAGCATATACCGACATTACAAGACCCTACCTTCAAAACAGCCTAGATTTTATCAGTGATAAACCAGAGGAAATATTAGGTGTGAATTTGATGGGATTGTTTCCAAGGTTGAAAAACAAGAAGACTGTCCTGCCAGTGGTCATAGTGGGTGGAACTGCACACCTTGTCCAGTGCTAAGGCAAGGAGGATTTGCTCCATTCTAAGGGAAGACATCGTTACCTGCCAGTTGTACCAAGATACATGTTATCTGATACAGAGCCCCTGTGATATGATGGAAAATCTTGGTTCTAAATGGGGCATGGGGAAGAAACTGACAACAGCATATCACCCCAAAACCCACATGACAGAGCAGGAAAACAAAACTTTTAAAACTTTTAAATCGAACTGATTTATGTGGTGAGATTAATCTATTATATCCTACGCAGAAAGCACAGCAGTTAATTACTTACAGTATTATAAAAGGTAAAGGTAGATGCTGGATTGAATTGGACATTTAAAACATTTTAGGCCTGAAATAAAGACAACTGTCTAAGTCCCTAATAAGGAATTTTCAGTTTTGATATTGTGTGGGTAGAAATAAGGTGTAGGTTTGATTATAATATACTGTATACATGTGAAGTGTGATAATTTAATTCTTGGGCTGGCCAGGAAGTGTTGTGTGTGGGGGTAAAATCACATGTTTGTTTGATCATAAGGGGATAGGCCATCACAAATTCATTGCACAGCAACAGCCAATCAACAATGCTATTTAGAAGTGCTGAAAAGATTACATGATTCTGTTTGAAAGAAAAGATCTGAACTGTGGTCTGATAAGTGAATAATCCATCTTGACAATGTCCCAAACCGTGATGTATTCAGTGCTCATAACTTATTGGCTACAAAATTGGATCATCCACCCTATTCACCTGACTTTGCAACTTGTGACTTTTGGTTCTTTCCAAAAATAAAAAAAACTGCTATGCAAGAAGAAAGATTTTCGGACACATGACTAAGGAACCCAAGGGTATTCTAAAAAGAGTACCAGGTATGCTTCAGGCATTGGCAATGTCTTCTTACTAAATGCATTGAATAATTTGAATAAAATGAATTGTAACTATTTAGCCTCTGGTAGTTTTTTTTTTTTACTTTACCTGTTCTGTTTTTGGAATTATATATGTAATTACTGAGCATTATTCATATTTGGATTATGTTTTTGTTTGCTATATTTAGGTTTATATTGACTTAGGATAAATACATTTTAATTTTTCAAATATAAACACTTTTTTTTTTCATTATTTGAATCTGTTCATGGATGTCATTCTTTTTCTTTCTTACAATCACCAATTTTGGGACAAGAAACCAAATTAGTACTAAGGTTCTATCCTTTTTCCAAACCTATTATGTACATCCCTAATTAGTTTTTGTGAGTGTTGTGGTTCTATCATTTTAATTAAATTGATATTCTATATATTAATTGCCTCATGAAATGTATAGTGATGGCTGTGGAAAAAATTTGAATCTCAAGTGAGACACCTATGGCGCACGCAGGAAGGTAGCCACGCCCACCAACTCCAAGACCATTGGATACAACGACAACTCACAGAGCCACGCCCACCAACTCGGAAGCGACGACACAGAAAAACCGGCGTCATTTATATTCGTCTGTCGTAGAGGTCACATGCAGCTCTGACCCACGTTGACTGTTAATAGAGGCATGTTTCTCGGAGGTGAATCGCCATATGCGGCGTGTAAAACTGTTTGCGAGGGGTATCCCATGGGATCCTTAAAACGTTCCTTTACAACTGAGGTTAAAACACAATGAAATGAGCAGTCTTACGACGCACGACTGCGTGCACTATAGCAAACTGTTTTACACGCTACATACAGCAATTTGCATCCGCGACAAACATGCGTCTTCTTAGATGCTCCTGCACTTTGTACACACCCCCCTCCCACCTCGCTATCACCGTGGTCGGGTGTCTTAGTGGATTATATATAGAAAGGCAGCCAAAACCACACCGAGCAATGAAAAGTCTGCGTGAGTCACAGGTGCATCTGGACTGTTCAAAGACTCGAGTGACGAGTTGGAGGTGGGCACATGAGCAGGCAGTGTATACTGAACGAGAAACCAGCAGACTAGCATGACGAAGGGAGCGGAGTGGATGTCCTTCTCCTCTCCTCCCGTTCCACCCTGAGCGCCGCACGGACGATTGTGTGTTGGTTCATTCCGTGCATTGGTTAAAACCCAATGAAGGAAGCAGTCTTTAAAAACCAATAAGCCCTGTGCCTCTGTTTCATTACCGTCTCACCTGCTTCACCAATGCAGGCCCCGCAATAGGCGATCCAACCAGGTAACCAAAGTCTTTGGGTTCAGGGGGGAGTATGGTTACAAAGCTGAAACTTAAAGGAATGGACGGAAGGGCACCACCAGGTGTGGAGCCTTTCGCTTCATTTGACTCAACACAGGAAACCTCACCCGGACACGGACAGGATTGACAGATTGATAGCTCTTTCTCGATTCTGTGGGTGGTGGTGCATGGCAGTTCTTAGTTGGTGGAGCGATTTGGCTGGTTATTTCCGAAAACGAACGAGACTCCCGCCTGCTAAATACATGTAGTTACACGACCCAACAGCAGTCGGCGTCCAAATTCTTAGAGGGACAAGTGGCTTTCAGTCACGTGAGATTGAGAATTAACAGGTCTGTGATGCACTTGTATGTCCAGTACTGCACGCGCGCTACACTGAATGGATCAACGTGTGTCTACCCGGCGCGGGAAGGCGTGGGTAAGCCGTTGAACCCCATTCGTGATGGAGACCGCGGCTTCCAATTGTTCCCCACGAACGAGAATTCCCAGCATACGTGCGGGTCATACGCTCGCACTGATTACGTCCCTGCCCTTTGTAAAGCCCCCCATAGTCGGGTGACTTGGTGGATTATATATAAAAAAAAAGCAGCCGGAACCGCAAAGAACAATGAAAAATCAACGTGGAAACCGACTGAGGCGGTGTTTGGAAAATTAACAGTCAACGTGACTCACAGGTGCGTGTGGACTGTACACAGACGAAAGCGACTCAGGTAGGGAGTTGGGGGCGGGCACATAAGCGGGCATTGCGTACTTAACGAGCGTCCTTCGCTTTGGAAGGAGAAAGCGCAACGGCGCTCCTCCGGTTTTCAGTCACGGACAATTGTATGTTGGTTTATAGCATGCATTGTTGCAATGTTACTTTTCTTGGTGGTTTATTAAATTATGGATTTTTCAAATGTTTATTTTTTCCCCTGTGCTTAAAAATCATTTAAAAAGCGGCCTGATTATGCGGCGTATGCTACGCCACGGGTTGACTAGTATAATATAATGTAACATTAATATATATAATGTTTTTCCTCAGCCATCACTTCAAGCTACATACACTGAGTAACATATAAAAAACATTATCTTTGGGTGGAGTATTCCTTTAATATAACACGTTTGCCCATTACTGTACATTTCCTCTGTTTCACATGAAGTACTACATTTGTAATATCTGTCTAACTTTTCTGTATTTCTTAATTATTTTAAGCTGAATTTTGTTCTGTGCCACAAATATTCGATGGATTTCCTCACCATCCATCTAAAAGGTATTTCTATGGTGATAAACTGGAATATGAATGTAATAAGGATTACAGGCGTTCTGATGTTGCCTCAGAATGTACCAGACGAGGGTGGAAGCCCACGCCACAATGTACAAGTAAGTCGTTATATCATATTGACATTTTCTGATTAGGTAAGGCAAATTGAAACTATAAGCTGATACATTTCACCATTTGATGCTTTTCTTTTATTGGCATCTCATTCAGGGTGGACTCATGTCTTAACCCTGATGCTGGCAGGTTAGGCAAAAGCACCAGTTATGTTTTAAATCATGACCCTGCACCAGTGAGACAGATTCTAAAATTATTTAATGGATGGATGACTCTCTTTCAGTATACTGCCAGGCACTGGCCCAGATTCTTTATGTAACTTATGAATCCAAGATTACATTTTTTTTATCCAATTTAGTGTCTCTCAATACTGGTATCTCACTTCTGTACCACTCTTTCCCTGTATTAAGTACAGTACATCCAAATTTTTACTGTACAGTTTTAACAAGGGGTAAAATGATGGTTACCTCTATGTCAGTAAACACACTAAAAAAACACTAAAGCTGGTGCATATTAAATTCATGAACTTGGAAGTATCTTAGTATAAATTCTCAAAAACTGTAACAAACAAACCCTTTAAGATGAAGGATCTGTAAAATTTTGCCATGAAGCAAAAAAGGGGCATACAAACAATCTTTATTAATAAAAATATCTATTTCACAAACATTCTCTAAAACAATGAGGCTCCAAAGAGCTCAAAAGGCCCAGAATGAGTTACCAATCCAAAACTAAGTAGTCCCATAAACACAAATACAGAAAGCGAAGTCAAAGCAGACGTGAGATCATAAGAACAAAAGAAATTCCAGAGAATCATTAATCACAATCATATTCACAAGAAAATTCACCAAAACTAATAACCACAATAAATGAACTGCAATGGCTGTGTGTGCCTTCAGCCTTTAAAGAGTTGAGTGCTGTCCCCTGATTGTGATAGACAGGCATGGATACATAGAAATAAATTTATCAATAAAACTAACAAAGATGTGGAATAATGCAAATAATTAATAAAAGTAAAATCAACTCTATATATATAAAATCCTAAGCCTAAAAGTGCAACATTGACGTTTTTATGTCAAGTTTTTTGCCACACTTTAAATCAGGCTTATTTAAAACCTACATATATATGTTTGCTGTCATCAATTATCCTACCCGCTATATCCTAACTACAGGGTCACGGGGGCCTGCTGGAGCCAATCCCTGGGCGTAAGGCAGGAAACAAACTACAGGCAGGGTGCCAACCCACCGCAGGGCACACACCCACACTAGGGACAATTTAGAATCACCAATGCACCTAACCTGCATGTCTTTGGGAGGAAACCCACGCAGACATGGGGAGAACATGCAAACTCCATGAAGGGAGGACCCGGGAAACAAACCCAGGTCTCCTAACTTCAAGGCAGCAGCGATACCCACTGTGCCACCGTGCCGCCCATTGTTTGCTATCGTTCTTTTCAGAATTTATCTAACTTTAATGTGATGTTGTTAGATTATCAGATTTTAATTCTGTTTATAAATTATAAACTAAAAAATATCAAGAACTCACATCTCGCAAGACGGGACTTTGTGCCAAAAGATTTAACCACCCGGGGCCAGAAATAAAAGACAAAGAGTAGGACAGCTGCTGTACCGGCTTTTAAATGTTCGAAGTGCTGCATGAGTTGCAGATCAGCAGCAGCAGCTGACCGAGCAAAGAGGAGGTAAAAAAAAAAAATTGTATTTGTTTCCCATTGTGTCACCGTTTAAGAGGGGGCTTTGGAGGAGCGACTGCACCTCCTTGGGGAGCCTTCAGCCCCCCTCTTCAAAATGTGAGTGGCAAAGACATGAAGTGGCTGGCAAGCAAAGCCAGCAGGGGGGTTGGTGAGTGAAGCAATCGGGGGGAACCCCCTAGTATTAATATAAACATAGGAATAAAAAATAAACAGAAAAGATATTAACCTGGAATATAAACCCCAGCCGCGGGTTGAAATATATAACAGTCAGCATGATAAAGCCTAAAAACATTTCCTTTGATTTACTGGATTCTTGAAAGGCTGAAGCATTTAAATGAGGACTCACACAAGGATGAGCTTGTGACTTAGACGAATATTCAGGATTTCTGTCAGAGTAGCTCTGCTCACAAAGTAAGAACACATTTGTAGAAGCATCACAGAGTAAACATGAATTTTGGAACATTAAAAAATGCAGTTTATGAGCTTTTTATTCTTTCATTTTCTGACCATTTATGCACAATG
Organism: Polypterus senegalus; assembly: GCF_016835505.1. NCBI lineage: Eukaryota > Metazoa > Chordata > Cladistia > Polypteriformes > Polypteridae > Polypterus > Polypterus senegalus. The sequence goes on along the minus strand of NC_053167.1, from coordinate 115,582,319 downwards.
GTCATAGTGCTGGAGAGTTATTGTGTGCTCATTAGATATCCATCCATCCATCCATTTTCTAACCCGCTGAATCCGAATACAGGGTCACGGGGGTCTGCTGGAGCCAATCCCAGCCAACACAGGGCACAAGGCAGGAACCAATCCTGGGCAGGGTGCCAACCCACCGCAGGACACACACAAACACATCCACACACCAAGCACACACTAGGGCCAATTTAGAATCGCCAATCCACCTAACCTGCATGTCTTTGGATTGTGGGAGGAAACCAGAGTGCCCGGAGGAAACCCACGCAGACACGGGGAGAACATGCAAACTCCACACAGGGAGGACCCGGAAGCGAACCCGGGTCTCCTAACCGCGAGGCAGCAGCGCTACCACTGCGCCACCGTGCCGCCCTGCTCATTAGATATGCAGGTAAAAATTTCACAGTATATGTGACCAGAAACTTAAAATTGACATTTATTTGCTTAGCAAATACTTTTATCCAAAGCACTTATAGAAGAGGTCAACATGATTGAGTAAACATCAGTCTGGATGACTTCCTTGGAACAAGCATTACAGGACAAGGTTATAAAATTGATCATCACAAGTGAAGAGTGCAGAACAAAATATAAGCAAGTTACAATTATTAGGTTACAAGATCTAACAGTTAGACAGAAATTCACCAAACGAGAATCTTCAAACACTTCTTAAACACATTGAGGAAGTCTGAATTTCAAACAGTAGTGGGCAGCTCATTCCATCAGCTACTGTAGGAACTACACATGAAAAGAGTTGGGATTAAGATTTGATGCCATGAAGAGACGGCATCACCAGATGCCATTCATCAGCACACCTAACTGGACAACAAGGAGTACTGGATCTCACAAGAGTCTCCATATAAAGGTATTGAGTACTCTGTAGAAAAGAATCAAGAATGTGAACTTAATACATGTAACTGCAGGAAGGCTATGTAATGATCTGAATAGGTGGGTGACATGGGTCTGCTTTGTCTGATTTAACATCTTATGAACATCTGATACATTTGCGGCTTTTTTAAAAAAGTTGCACTGTGTTTATTATTTGTGCCTGTCATATAATATAAGTTTGGGTAAGAAACAAGTATGCATTATTAAAATTGTAATCCATACTTATAATTACACCTCAAGAATTAAAAATGTCGAGCTGGTACACTGAAGGAAGAAAAACACCTGAATAAATATAGTAAATGTATATTTTAACAGCAAAAAAAAGCTGTAGTGTAATTAATAATTAAAAATAATTACAAATGTATAAGGGCATGTATATTTACATTTAAGCAGTGTTTAATTGCCAATATCAATTAATGGATTATGTGTGTTTATGTGCATGTATATATATATATATATATATATATATATAAATACTTTTTTGCTAGAGAAATGGTGAAAATTACTTTTTTAATTAGACTATATTTCAGGTATGTACATTACAGAAAAAAATAACAATAATACAGCTTGTAATTATAAGAAGTATTTAATTTATTTGGGCCATTTGTATTAGTGTAGTTATTTTTGTGCATATTTTATTAGTTAAAGTATGTATTTTAAGGAAATTGTATTTATTTTAGTATTTTTATGGTCACTGAACAATAAAGCCTGAAGAATTAAATTTTATCAATGAAAAATTAATAGTTAACACCTGTGGCCTATAAATTAATTATAAAAATACCAAAGTTAATACTTTATATAAAATATAAGGGTTCTATGCATCTGATTAGTGTAAAAAGTGTTTTAAATGGAATCGGTATCAGAATTGGACGACATGAAATCAGTGATCAGTATTGGCCTTAAAAAGTCTGATTGGAGCATCCCTATTACATACATAATTTTGGTTTTCTTTGTCAGTTGTAACTTGTTTATTTTCACATTTGTCACATTTTAATTCCTTTTATTCTTCAAGTTTTAACTTGTGAAGTTCCATACATTACAAGTGGCAGAATCTCCAATCCTGTAAAAGAATACAATGTAAATGAAACCTTACAGTATTTTTGCACTGGCAATTTCAAGCGATCTCGAACTGATCCTGTTTGCACTGTTGAAGGCTGGAAACCAAAGCCAGTCTGTAATGGTAAGTAATTTCTTTTAATATTTCCTTGACACCTTTTATGTTTTTCTGGTCTATTAATTAATTCTGTTATTTTCCAAGTTATCATAATATTGTTTAAGTATGTACTTAATTTAGAATGATATATTCCTCATTTCTAAAACGTCATCCTTTAACCATTGTCTCTGTTTGCACATCCTTAGTGTGGTATTAAAGTATATAAATGCTTTCAGAACACATGGATTAACAATCAGCAGCAATTACAAAGAGATTGATTTTAATTATTTTGCGAATATATCACCTGTATTTCCACTTATTGTATCTGAATAAATAAACAAATGTATAGTAGAATTACAATAAATTGTGTGTGTATCTCAAAAGGGGCAAAACAACAAAACAGTGAATTTCAATTCCAGTTAGCAGTGCATATTTTTACTCCACTTCCCTTGTGTGATACACTGCAACAGTCTCCTCTACCCAATGTTGATTGTTCATCTCTCCTAACTCTAACCTTGAATCTTCTAAGCTGTGTGCTCATATGTATCTATGCTGAGATTATGGCTAGAATGCAATCTGAAGACTTTTGATAAAAGAAAGATATAAATTGTTTGCTAAAACCTCACCTGCAGGCACAGACCTTCTATCTCATAAATCTCTCATATTTAACAAGACTTTAACAAAGGCTTCTTTTAGTTTTAAAGACACTTACAAAACATCATTAAAGTGATTATTCATCTGTGCTATGTGGCCTACTAAAATAACTTCACTCTGGAACTGATAGAAGTGTGTTAAGTGAGATATGTTTCCCTTGATGTTACATACTTCAATATACAACCTGTAAATCCATGATCAAGGGTGTCCCCAGATATCTCATTATGTATGTGTAAATACGCCAAAATTGTTATTGATGCCAGCAAAATAACTACTGATTATTTTTATTTATTTATATGGGCCCTGCATTGTAAAATATTTTCATTTAATATCCTCTGGTCACAGTAAGAAAAGTGCATTGGACATTGTGCATGTCCAAAATTCCAAATGTTCAAAGAAATTATATGTTGTGATTGTTGGGCCTACTCAAGGAGATTTCATTATGCATCATTCTCCTTTTGTAACTTTCAATTTAACAGTACTTACTGCTGCTTCCCAATAAAGTGGGTGAGCTTTGTGTGATTTAATATGAAAACCACAGAGTGAGCAAGAGATCTTCAGGGGTTCAGTCTGTATTACTTGTATAAAAGACTTAGGGTATGTACTCCATGCAACCTTATTCCACATTTTTTGTTATAATTTCTCAATCCTGATTACTTCATCTTGGTGAATGCATACCTTATTCTACTGCTCTGCTTTGATTTTCCAGAATACACTAATATTTCATCCAACCTCTTTCAATTAGAAGCTAATTAGTCTCAATTTGTGCAACATATGCATTCATCGTACAACTTGTATATAATACTTTTATATACTGCATTGCATTATTCAGACTCTTTTAGATCTCCTGCATGGTTGAATTTCTGCTTCACTTCTATCATGTATTATTTTGTGCTGTTATAGTAAACAAAGAAAGATACATTTTTGGGATTGTCAAATTTAACTATAAATTGCGCGGACTATGGGCTATATGATCAGTAACCATTATTAGTAAGAAATTAACTTTTCATTGATTTTTTTACTATGGTTCTGTAAAATTGTGTATTTTAAAAAATATTGCAAAATATGGATTTGAACCATTAAGCTTTCAACATTTATGCGTTTGCCAAGTGCATTTGGTGATTTAACAACCCTTCCTACTGTACTTTAAATTTTGGTGCTAAAGGCAAAAATCTTGGGGCCTGGAACTGCACATTTAAAGTCTGATAATAATAATAATAATAATAATAATAATAATGATAATAATAATAAATTTTATGTATATAGCACCTTTCCCATGACAATTTTGCTTCCTGCAACTATGCCGACTACATTGTGTCCTATTTCTCTTCAAATTTCACCTCCTACAAAATCTTTATTAACACAATCCTATAGATTATATATTACACCTTCACTTTAAAATGTTGTTCATTAGAATCAAAGTACTGCTTCCTGACGTGTTTGCTTTAAACAATTTTTTTACTTATTTGGACCGCAGTGCTTTGCAAAAAATTGTGATATTGTGAGATTGGGTTCAGTCTGCATCCTCATACACTTACTTGATCATTTTTTTACATTATACAGGGTGGTCCAGATCTAATTATGCAGATCCAGATCATCTGGATGACTTTGATTTATGTGGGGACGATTCCAGTTTGGTGCAAAGACAATTCTTCATGTCGTCAGTTCGCACACTTACAGTGCATCCGGAAAGTATTCACAGCGCATCACTTTTTCCACATTTTGTTATGTTACAGCCTTATTCCAAAATGGAATAAATTCATTTTTTTCCTCAGAATTCTACACACAACACCCCATAATGACAACGTGAAAAAAGTTTACTTGAGGTTTTTGTAGTACTAGGTTGTTGTACCGTGTTAGCCATTATGAATGTAGAGAAAAGCCAAGCAAAATGACACCTTTTATTGGATAACTAAAAAGATTACAATATGCAAGCTTTCGAGGCAACTCAGGCCCCTTCTTCAGGCAAGATGTAATCATTACATTTATTGTAATTTTGCTTGGCTTTTCTCTTGAGGTTTTTGCAAATTTATTAAAAATACAAAAACTGAGAAATCACATGTAAATAAGTATTCACACCCCTTGCTCAATACTTTGTCGATGCAGCAATTACAGCCTCAAGTCTTTTTGAATATGATGCCACAAGCTTGGCACACCTATCTTTGGCCAGTTTTGCCCATTCCTCTTTGCAGCACCTCGCAAGCTCCATCAGGTTTGATGGGAAGCATCGCTGCACAGCCATTTTAAGATCTCTCTAGAGATGTTCAATCGGATTCAAGTCTGGGCTCTAGCTGGGCCACTCAAGGACATTCACAGAGTTGTCCTGAAGCCACTCCTTTGATATCTTGGCTGTGTGCTTAGGGTCGTTGTCCTGCTGAAAGATGAACCGTCGCCCCAGTCTGAGGTCAAGAGCGCTCTGGAGCAGGTTTTCATCTAGGATGTCTCTGTACATTACTGCAGTCATCTTTCCCTTTATCCTGACTAGTCTCCCAGTTCCTGCCGCTAAAAAACACCCCCACAGTATGATGCTGCCACCACCATGCTTCACTGTAGGGATGGTATTGGCCTGGTGATGAGCGGTGCCTGGTTTCCTCCAAACGTGACGCCTGCCATTCACATCAAAGAGTTCAATTTTTGTCTCATCAGACCAAAGAATTTTGTTTCTCATGGTCTGAGAGTCCTTCAGGTGCTTTTTGGCAAACTCCAGGCGGGCTGCCATGTGCCTTTTACTAAGGAGTGGCTTCCGTCTGGCCACTCTACCATACAGGCCAGATTGGTGGATTGCTGCAGAGATGGTTGTTCTTCTGGAAGGTTCTCCTCTCTCCACAGGGGATCTCTGGTGCTCTGACACAGTGACCATCGGGTTCTTGGTCACCTCCCTGACTAAGGCCCTTCTCCCCCGATCATTCAGTTTAGATGGCCAGCCAGCTCTAGGAAGAGTCCTGGTGGTTTTGAACTTCTTCCACTGATGGATGATGGAGGCCACTGTGCTCATCGGGACCTTCAAAGCAGCAGAAATTTTTCTGTAACCTTCCCCAGATTTGTGCCTCGAGACAATCCTGTCTCGGAGGTCTACAGACAATTCCTTTGACTTCATGCTTGGTTTGTGCTCTGACATGAACTGTCAGCTGTAAGACCTTATATAGACAGGTGTGTGCCTTTCCAAATCCTGTTCAATCAACTGAATTTACCACAGGTGGACTCCAATTAAGCTGCAGAAACATCTCAAGGATGATCAGGGGAAACAGGATACACCTGAGCTCAATTTGGAGCTTCATGGCAAAGGCTGTGGATACTTATGTACATGTGCTTTCTCAATTTTTTTATTTTTAATAAATTTGCAAAAACCTCAAGTAAACTTTTATTCACATTGTCATTATGGGGTGTTGTGTGTAGAATTCTGAGGAAAAAAATGAATTTAATCAATTTTGGAAAAAGGCTGTAAAAGAACAAAATGTGGAAAAAGTGATGTGTTGTGAATACTTTCCGGATGCACTGTATAGATGGTCCGGGATTTTTCAGGTGATTTTCTATGTAATAAACTTGATAAGTTATAGCGTAATGAAAATTGCATAATTAGATCTGGACCACCTTATACAGAGAGCAGTACACTTTTTTTGAAATGGCTGGTTTTGAAACCACATGCTGCTACACTTGGCATTGATTTATCTCAGCCTGACATGTTTCTGAGATAAAGTGTACTGCTATATAGTTGAAGGTGAAATTTCAGAGATATCACCACAAGTAAAAATTATTCCAGTGAATACAAGTAACAGACAAGTAAAGTTGGAAATGACTGTTACCTTTTCTCATTTTGCTGACATTGTTATATCTTGGATCTCATAGGAAATACCTAAGTGGCTATTACATATGCTTGATGTTTCTTCCATGTAGTTCATGACAGTAACTGCATAACACTTTACTGCATACACGTTTGCTTGTATTCTTGCTCTGTTTTCACTTTATACTGATGGTAACAGTTTAATGGAACCTTTACAACCAGTAGCCAGTGCATGTGGCCAGTTAGTCAACTTTGCTACTTCGTTACAAAAAGAGTGATTGATTGCTTCTAATTTTTTTTTTTTTAAATAGTAATTCTTACATTTGTTTACAATTCATAATTTAACATGATGCTAATATCATATCTTATTTTTAGGTTTGATTTTTCCTCCTTCACTAATCTGTGTAAATTTGTGAATGCAGACTCTCACAAGGATGGATCCATGTAACTTTATCCTTTTCTATCTTTCATTCGGCACTGGCTGTCCTTCCTCTTGTTTCTGAGTTTTCATGTTAGCAGCTCCCCATTCTAAATTATGGTTGACAAATGCTGAAAATGGCATTACCTTTTGTACTAAATTCTGACTTTCTGTGCCTAAAAATATTCAAATTAAATACTACTTTATTCCTGAAAAGTTATAATGTTACAAAGTTTCTTTATGAAGGCTGTTTTTAAAGCAATTAATATTTACAGACATAATTTCTTTAAACAAAGTATTCCCCGACTCTGATATCACTCCGCTAGTTAATTTTGTCCAGGTAAATAGGTTGATAGTCTTGGATTCAATATTTTCCCTGTTACAATCATTTATTTATTGTTACCTTTTGCAATTAAACATATTTAAGCAAGAGAAAATTACAAATATACATAAAGTAAGATTTATTTATAATAATAAAAACAAAATGTATTAAATACTTAATCAATTCATTTACTTTATGTTACCTTTAATAGCATTTTAATGTCAATGTCAGTTTATTTATAGAGCACATTTAATACATCAGTAATGCTGTAGCCAAAGTGCTTTACATTAAAACATGCAGTAAGCATAAAATAAAATGAACAGAATAAAATACAATAAAACAGTGCAACAGAAAATTGAAAGAAATAAATGTCTACAAAGAGGGAGCTATCAGCATCACTGAAGGTCATGGAAAACTAGAGAACAGAAATGTGTCTTCAGTCTAGTTTTAAACAGTTCAATTGAAGGTGACTCCCTAATTTAATGAGGTTAAAGAGTTCCACAGACGAGGTGCAGCAGCCGGGAAGCAGCCCTGAAAACCCCCCTTAATTTTATACTTAAGGTGAGGGACCATAAGAGACAACTGACTGGTAGATCTGGTAGATGGCTGGTGTAAAACACACAATTCAGATAAATAGGTGGGAGCAGACCCAGACTAGCAGAAAAAAATTTAAATCAATTGTAAAGCCAATTGGCAGCCAGTGCAAAGAGGCAAAAATTGGAGATACAGAAGCAGACTTTTTTGTCCAAACTAACAACAAGCAGCAGCATTCTGAACAGGTTACAACCTAAATATCAGGGATTTACTGCTCCTGGAATAAAATGATTTAAAGTAATCAAGCCGGGAAAAGATAAAAAAGGTATAACCTTGGCTAAATGATGAAGCTGGAAAAAGCAACTATTGACCACAAAATATATCAGTTTCTCAAAAGAGAGGCTATTGTCAGAAATAACCCCAAGATTACTAACATTACAAATTGAGTTTGGCAAAAGTTTACAAAATAGCCAAGAAGTAAAAGCCAATTTGAGCTTTGGCTGTAGAACCATCTATCAGTACTTCAGTTTGTTTTTTTTTTTATTTAGATTGAGAAAATTGTCAGCCATCCAAGATCTTCTTAGTTCTTCAGGACAATTTTGCAACCAGTTCATTGCAGAATTGCACATATGCATATAAATATTTTTGTGCCATTAGCATAAGAGTGAAAAGAAACATTAACCTTCCTAAAAATAGCTCCTATAGGATGATGATATAGGGAAAATAAAATAGGACCCAAAATGGATCCCTGAGGAACACCACATTTGACATGAGCAGTGGACAAAAAAGAGGAATTAAAAGTCACTGAAAAGTGTCCACCAGAAAGATATGATCTGAACCCCCACCAGATACTCAAGCTGCAAGAGCAATATCTTATAATCAATAGTACCAAAAGCTAGAGAAAGGTCCTCCTGTGCCAGTAATAACAGAGATGTCATTAAATACTTTCAGGTGGGCAGTCTCATCACCATGAAAATGCCTAAATCGAAATTGGTATATAATTTAAATTACTGGAGTTAAGATGATCAATCAATTGATTATAAATCATTCTTTCTAATATTTTAGCCAAAAATGGCAATTGAGAAATAGGACGAAATTAGCTAACACATCCAGGATCTTATTCTGCCTTTTGAAGACAGGCTCGCACCATCACATGTTTAAAAAATGAGGGCACAAGTCCCTCACTAATAGAACCATTAATAATATCCAACAATACTGGGCGCAGGACATTAAACTCCTCCAGTGAAAGACATGGTGGAACAACATCAAGAGGACCTAAAAGTAGGTCTAAGTATGTCAATGGTACTTTTTAGCTGTAAAAGTGAAACAACACCAAAGGAGTCCAAAACAATGCCATTATTAACAACAGGAAGTACAAAACCAGTTGGAACAAAGCCAGGATGGACAGTATCGATTTTAGTGGACTTTAGAACTAAGACAGAATCGTCAATACAATTGCATTGGCATGGTAGATCCAAACAGGAAAACATGCATTTAAAATGAGATATAATGGAAGAACTTAAAAAGCAAGAATAGCATGGAGAACAGTTTGCAGGAGCAAAGCCAAAAGTAATATTTACATTCATCATCAGTGTAATAGGAATATTAAATACAGTATATTAATATTATTAACTGTAATACCATGAGTAAGAATGACATCAAGGCTGTGACCAAGAGAATGAGCTGGAGCATTAATATACTGGATAAAACCAAATGAGTCAGATAATGATAAAAAGTCATTAACCAGACATTTAGATTGACTACAAACATGTATGTTAAAATCGCCAACAGCAAGTACTTTATCATAGAAGAGTGTAATATCAGCCAAGAGATCTGAGAATTCAGAAACAAATGTATCATTAATTACAGGAGATATTGGGAATGCTCGCAAATATCTTAAACACATTAAAAGACAAACAGCAAACATGAAAAATAAATTCTAACTTTCAGAACCTGGGGTTGAGCTCAGCCTTACAGGTAGGTCCCAGAAGTCCATTCTTTTGTTTGATCTTTTCAACTTCCTGCTAGTTGTTTCTTCTGTTCAACTTGGGAGTGTAAAATGATCTGACGTTTAGCTTAAGAACTTTCTTAATGTGTTAATTTAAATGAATAATGTGTCAAAGTAAGGCTATATCCACACTACTACATTTCCCTTTGAAAACAGCATTTTAAAAAAAAAAAAACAATATCTGTTTACACATCATTTATGAAAGTATCTCTATGTACACTGAAACGAGCAAAAATGCATACGATGTAGACATTGGCCTATACGGACATGTGCGCATCAGTGAAAAAAAACTGGAATGGATGGTAACGATGCCGGCCTCCGGATTTATCAAAAAGCTGTAGAAACTTATAAAATTATTTGCCTTTAGCTCATGTATGCAATATTCACACTTTAGAAATTGCAATTTAGATGTATACAGATAAGCCACTCTTCTGTGTCTGCTATGTGGGAATATAATTTTTTTTCTGTGAAAGATGACAAATCAGAGAATGAAACATTGTATTGAGCAGGATCCAAATGGAGAAGCGTCATATACTAAGCATGAAACAATCACAGCCCAATTAGACTCTGTGCTTTTTCTCCATCCACACTACAATGCTGAGCTGGCATTTTCAGAAGTATTTGGCTCTGGAGAGAGTTTTCCAAAGTCTCCATTTTTAGGGGTTAAAAAGGTCAGACTAGTTTTGAACAAAAGGTGAAAACGGAAACAAAAGTCTGTGTTTTTAAACAAAAATATAGTAGTGTGGACATATGCAGGGCAGCAAGATAGTTAAGTTTACTAATGCTCATATAAATACATTTTTTAAGGAGTATGTTTATTCAGTTTAAATTCTTAACATAAGTTAATTTAACAGTAGCTACTTATTAACAACCCTAGTTTGAAAGGTAAAGTAAAGAGAAGGTTGATGAAATGGCACACCCGCAAATGGCATGATCTACTAAGTGGCTTCAACATTAAAATATCACTTTAGTTTGTAGTCTTTATATTCCACCTTTTCTTGTGTTTTAGTTAGAATTTATTCTGTGTTTCTTCTTTTTGGGCACAGACTTCTTATAATAATGGCTTGATATCAGAGAGAAATCTGAACCTGCTGGTTTCCAGTTGTCAGGACAGATTTTCTCAATTCTGTAAAACAAGTGAATGGTTACTATATAGATGTGGTTTCTGGTACAAGCCTATTAAACAATTCACTCACAGAACATACAGGGCCCTGTTGCACTGTTTCTCTACATAATATTTTAATAAGTCTCAAAGGGAGAAGGGAGGAGAAGAATTGTTTATTCTGTCCTTGATTTCTTACTGGTTTCCACTATTTCCCTGTCTGTAACTGTTTTTTTTTTTTTTTCTTAAGGCAATTCCTTTACATTAATATAGCGCTTTTCTCACTAGTCAAAGCACTTTGCACACTCCACGCAGGAAGGACACGAGACACAAACCCATGACCTCCTTACTGGGAGGCAGCAGCACTACCACTGCGTCACAGGGCACCATGTTGTGTGTATTCAGCATTCAAAGCTGTTTTTCAAGACAATGTTGCCTTTATGGGGAAAAAAAAACACTTTGAACTGAATTTGCCAATTTAGTCTTGAAATAGAATGAGTTAGTCACTACGTTGGACCTTACAAATGCTTTTCAAACTTTGTATTTGGTCATTTCAGCTCTGTTTCTACATTTTTAGATACTTTGCCCACTGGTGTTCACAAATGAGTGTTTAGGGCATGTGTGTTCTTTAGTAACCAAACTTTAAATGAAAAGTGCTCTTGTATCTCACACTCAGTCACATCCTATGGCAGGCTGACTCATTCATGATTATACCCTTTGTTTGGAAACACCAATTTACCTGCATCATTTAAACTCACTTTCAATAGATCTTTGCATTGATTCACTCCTGTGTTATTGAGAAGAAAACCGCGACTAATCCCAACAACTTCAAGAACTAACTTCCCTTTGAAAATAGGAAAGAAAATCTAACAAAAAACAGGAGTTTTCTAAGCACAACCTTTTCTTTTCACAGAGGCAGCAAAATGCACAAATGCAAACAGCTACATTTTTATAGCTCCTAAGAAAAGGCAGCAACTAACTTGCTTTTTTTTCTCAACACTTTGAGAAATATGGTTTATGCTGCAGTTGTGCTGCCTTGCAGTTAGGAGACCTCGGTTTGCTTCCCGGGTCCTCCCTGTGTGAATTTTGCATGTTCTCCCTGTGTCTGCGTGGGTTTCCTCCCACAGTCCAAAGACATGCAGGTTAGGTGCATTGGCGAACCTAAATTGTCCCCTAATGTGTGCTTGGTGGGTGTGTGTGTGTGTGTGTGTCCTGAAGTGGGCTGGCGCCCAGCCCTCCAGCAAACCCAAGTGACCCTGTGTTAGGATATAGCGAGTTGGAAAATGGATGGATGGATTAACAAATGCAAACAACCAACAGATAAGGAAAACATTGTTAATTTAAATCTAATCATTCATTTCTCTAGAATACTTCCTAGAAGTCTCAGTGTCCCCTTTGCAGTTGTCCATAATTTCTTCTGCAGATTACCAGGATGAAACTACAGTTTTTACAAAGCCTGGTGTCCATTAAACATTCTTTGAAGCCTAAACTGTTAAGATTTAGCCAAAGAGTTTGTGTTACAGTATATACCCGCATATTCCTCATACTATCTTCGGCATCTACAGGATTCCACGATCACCCCACTCCTAGAAACTGCTCAAAGGGGCAGCATCTTCATCTTCATTCCTCACTGCCCTTGGCTCATCCCACTTCTGCCAATAAATGTGATAATATGATGGTACCAGGTTCAAAAGGATTATGGCAGCTGTAGCGAACATGGACTGTCTTATCGACAGTATAGATTTCTAGTGAAATTCATTAACCAGTTCACCATTATTGTGCTGATTTAGTGTCGACCACCATAACTTTTAATACAAGTGTCACTATTGACGTCTCATAAATTATTATTATTATTATTCTGTATTACTAAATCTAACAATCACTCTTTTATTACTACTTTCATATTATGATACTTTTTAATATCTCTGATTTACAGAGATGCCATGCTGAATGTCATGCATTCTCATTAGCAGGGCAGACCCTCCTTCTAAGTTCTTTATGGTAAGTGGTGGCAATGAAGATTTTGCTTAATGATCATCCCAACCATCAGACAGCATTTTTTCACCATGCAATGCACACATCTCTGTTATATGCCATTTGGTATGGGATTCACGAAAGCAGTGTTAATGTTTCTGATGCACCATCTGTTGGAATGACAAATGCAATGCATATTATTAATAAAAACATTTGGGACGACAGGGACATAGCAACCAGTTGGACACACAGACAGACACACATTTCTGTTAAGCTGGATAATTTAAACTGCAGTTATAGAATTTAACAGGAACATAACTGGGTTACATATTTTGTAAAAGGCTGTCTGTTAAATACTGAATATTCATTGTTAGTTTTATTAGGTCTTTAAAGCTACATAAAAGTTTTATTAAGGAATGCAAAAAACATTTTTCAGATGGAAGATGTTTTCTGCCTCCTAAAATTGACAATGGAGACATAAAAGAAGATATTAACTCATGGTATAAAGATGGTGCTGAAGTTCCATATCAATGCAAAGAGAACTATGTGATGGAAGGTGACAGTGTTGTCAAATGTTCTGTAGGAGACTGGTCCAAACCACCTCAGTGCATGAGTAAGTATGAAAGTTTAATTTAAAAAAAAATATTACAGTAATGTGCACAGTACCTTTGGTTGTCTCCTCTGAGGATTTTTCATTTTCTTTGAAGGCACTTAAAAATAAATTGAATCAGTTAATCACTGTAATGCTGGCTTTGTCATAATCTTGCATGTAGGGTCAAATTAATTTTTTTCTTTAATTAGAAGTTCTTCTGTCTTCCATGTCAAAAATAAGAACATTGTATGATTTGTTTCCTATTATATTTGGTTATCAACAAGTATTTGAAAATCTCATTTACCAATGTAACATGCTTTATATTATCATCTTCAGAAACCATTTGTGATGGCCTTTGTTGGCTACAGCTGTAATAATTCTTCATACACCAAGATGAGCTGTGCAATTACGACACTAATCGAGCACGAGATGTTGCAAAGTGCTTTGTGGGTATACAACAACAACAACAACATTTATTTATATAGCACATTTTCATACAAAAAGTAGCTCAAAGTGCTTTACATAATGAAGAATAGAAAAATAAAAGACACAGTAAGAAAAGTCAACATTAATTAATATACAGTAGAATAAGAGTAAGGTCCGATGGCCAGGGTGGACAAGAAAAACAAAAAAAACCCCAGACGGCTGAAGAAAAAATAAAATCTCTAGAGATTCCAGACCATGAGACCGCCCAGTCCCCTCTGGGCATTCTACCTAACATAAATGAAACAGTCCTCTTTGGATTTAGGGTTCTCACGGAAAGGCTTGATGATGATGATGGTCACGTAGACTTCTGCCTTTTAATCCGTCCATCATTGTTGCAGCATCATGAAGCTTTGAGTAGGTGGTGGTGGCGCAGGCTGCCACCACAAAGAAACCGGAAAAAGAAACAGAAGAGAGAGTTGGGGTCAGTACGAATTTTAGAGCCACTATGAATAGTTATTATGATGAATTGAACATACAGAGTATCAGGATTAAGTTAAATTACGATTAAAATGAAGTTATAAAAAGGCCATGTTAAAGTAATGTGTTTTCAGCAGTTTTTTAAAGTGCTCTACTGTATCAGCCTGGCGAATTCCTATTGGCAGGCTATTCCAGATTTTAGGTGCATAACAGCAGAAGGCCGCCTCACCACTTCTTTTAAGTTTAGCTTTTGGAATTCTAAGGAGACATTCATTTGAAGATCTAAGGTTACGATTTGGAATATAAGGTGTCAGACACTCCTATATATAAGATGGGGCGAGATTATTTAAGGCTTTATAAACCATAAGCAGTATTTTAAAGTCAATCCTGAATGACACAGGTAACCAGTGTAGTGACAATCAAAACTGGAGAAATGTGTTCGGATTTTCTTTTCCCAGTTAGGATTCTAGCAGCTGCATTCTGCACTCGTTGCAAACGATTTATATCTTTTTTGGGTAGTCCAGAGAGGAGTGCGTTACAGTAATCTAGACGACTGAAAACAAACACGTGAACTAATTTCTCAGCATCTTTCAGTGATATAAGAGGTCTAACTTTACTTATGTTTCTTAAGTGAAAAAATGCTGTCCTAGAGATCTGATTAATATGCGATTTAAAATTCAGAGAACAGTCAACAATTACCCCTAAGCTTTTTACCTTCGTCTTGACTTTTAATCCTAATGTATCCAGTTTATTTCTAATAGCCTCATTGTATCCATTATTGCTAATCACTAAAATTTCAGTTTTCTTTTTATTTACCTTGAGAAAGTTACTATTCATCCATTCTGAGATACAAGTCAGACATTCTGTTAGTGAATCAAGAGAATCGGGGTCATCAGGTGCTATTGATAAGTACAGCTGTGTGTCATCAGCATAGCTGTGGTAGCTCACGTTGTGCCCCGAGATAATCTGACCTAACAGAAGCATGTAGATTGAGAATAACAGCGGACCCAGGATAGAGCCTTGTGGAACACCATATCGGATATCATGTGTCTTTGAGATGTGATTACCACAACTAACAAAGAATTTTCTCCCTGTCAGGTAGGATTCAAACCAATTTAAGACACTGCCAGAGAGGCCCACCCATTGACTAAGGCGATTTCTAAGAATATTACGATCAATGGTGTCAAATGCAGCACTCAGATCTAAGAGGATGAGAACAGATAAATGGCCTCTGTCTGCATTCACTCGCAAGTCATTTACTACTTTAACGAGTGCAGTTTCTGTGCTGCGATTTGTTCTAAAACCCGACTGAAATTTATCAAGAATAGCATGTTTATTGAGGTGGTCATTTAGCTGCATAATGACTGCCTTCTCCAGAACTTTACTTAGGAAAGGCAGGTTAGAGATGGGTCTAAAATTTTCAAGAGCCGAGGGGTCAAGATTATGTTTCTTAAGTAGGGGCTTAACTACAGCAGTCTTAAGACAGTCTGGGAAGACCCCCGTATCTAATGACGAATTTACTATGTCAAGAACATTATCAATTAGCACGCCCGATACTTCTTTGAAATAATTTGTTGGTATGATTATATTGTTAACAACAGTGCCCATCAATTATTAGAGTGCAGTGCAAATGTATTAATAAACAAAAACAGCTGTTCTTCATTGGAGGATAAAATCTATCTTATATATTAAAATCTACGCGTGGAAGTGTGTGTGTCTCTCCGGCTCTGAAGTGAGAGGTGAAGTCGGGGTAAGGGCTGCACCTCTGAGGATACGCAAACGAGGCCAGCAATGTCGGCAAAGCAAAACCTCCGAAAGAAAGAGTCACTCACTTAGCGGCTAATACAGAAGTGAGGTGAGCACATCAGCAAAACGGTATCTCTTTTACTTTTCCTCGTGCCACTAACACAAGCGAGACAAACACACTGGCAAAACGAAACCTCAGAAGAAACTTTCAATTACCTGATATCTCGACATTTCAATGTTTTTCTAGCAATTTTAATAGTTTCTAGAACCCCGTGCTCTAAAAAGCAGCTAGTAATAAATAAGTTAAGAGCTAAGACCTCTTAAGAGTTAAAAGCTTCGACTCCTGCCCTGAGTGGCTCCTTTAGTGTCTGCCAGGATTGTCCGAGTCAAACCTGTATATTCCTCACACTCTCCTCGACATTTACAGGATTCCACAATCACCCCCACTCCTAGAAACCGTTCAAATGGGCAGCTTCTTCATCTTTATTCCTCACTGCCCTTGGCTAAAACCCACTTCTGCCACCAATTGTGATAATATGATGGTACCAGGTTCAAAAGCAGCTGTAGCGAACATGGACTGTCACGACAGTATAGATTTTTAGTGAAATTTATTAACCAGTTCACCATTATTGTGTTGATTTAGTGTCAATCACCATAACTTTTAATACAAGTGTCATTATTGACTTCTCATAAATTATTATTATTATTCCATATTACTAAATCTAACAATCTCTCTTTTATTTTCTCTGCTATTTTCATATTATGATACTTTATAATATCTCTGATTTACAGAGATGCCATGCTGAATGTCATGCATTCTCATTAGCAGGGCAGAACCTCCTTCTAAGTTCTTGATGGTATACTGAGTTGGCAATGAAGAAGATTTTGCTTAATGATCATCCCAAAGATCAGACAGCATTTTTCCCAAAAAGGGCTAAAAGATGTTATAGATTATATGTGTAAACTCTTAACATAAACTTAAAATGCTAAACTCACTGAATACTAGGAAATTCCCAGGGACTAAAAGCTAGCAAATCCTATCACAAAATGCAAATAATTATGGTGCAGAACTTAGTAACTGCATCTTTTAACCATCTAGATCTTTCCTTAAAAAATGAATCACTCCTATTATTCCAATGTATAGGAAGCATAAAAAGAGGGATATGAAACACTCACATAGATGAAAACACAATTGGTACACTAAATAGCAAAAAGCTTAGCTTTCCCAATGGGCAGAATGAGACTCGAATCACCATGCCAGCAATAGATTAAAACTAGTAGAAACTCTTTTTAATGTTTAAATGATCAGGAAGTATCTGTTCTTTTGCAAAACATCCATTTCTTTTTATTTCAGAAACTTCTGATGAATTTCTTATGTGCAGCAAGCCCTTAAATAAAATGGCTATAATAGCATAACTTGTGTGCATTAGGAAATAGCCTGACATTATAGCAAAAAACCTAATGAAAAGACAAGAAGTTTAGAAATCAATGCAGAGTAAACGGGGATTCTCCTGTTGATTTCAGTTGTATTCGGTTGAATTCAGGTTTTACTTTTGTATTGGGCTTTTCACTGAGTGCAGGCACGGAGCAATGTGACAGGTTCTCGGGTAGATACACATACATAGTTCACAAATTACTTATTACATAACAAATACACGTAAACACAAAAAATTGTTTAAAGATGCAGGAAAACAAAGTTGTTTGAAACTAATTCATATAAATGGAGCCCAATGATTGCTATCCATTAATCAAGTGTTTAGTTATGGCTAGTTGGCAATGGAGTAGAGGAAATCAAAAATTCCAGTAAACAGCATCCCTTTTTAGTTATAACAGACAAAGCCAGAGTGCTGGGTCATCCAGTCAGATGACAGAAAGTTTACATCCATAGATTTCAAGGTTCACAGTATCTCTGGTGTCTTTCCGTAGGCAGAGAAAACATCTTGTCAATAGAGCAGTTCAACCAAGTGCCACAGTAAGATACTTAAAAGAGAAACAGAATAGAGAGGGGTTTAGTTACTGACATATTGAAATGCAGTATGCACAGCTAATCATCTGCCCTAGTCAAAGTATACCAGACTCAAGTAGTGAGTCTTCAGCCTCGGTTTCAAAGCTGAGTCAATGGGACCTCTTCTGGATTAGAAAGCAAATCACTCTACAGCTTTAGGTTCCTGTTAATAAAGGCTCAACCTCCATTGTAATTTTAATAATCTTTGGAATCATTAGTAGGCCAACATCTTGAGATCTCAATGTGCACTCTAGTTTGTAAGTGATGTCAGGTTCAGATAAGTAAGCAGGACCTCGGTCATTTAAGGATTTCGAAATCTGCCATAAGTTTAAATGGGAGCCAATGTAAGGACTGTCCAGCTCTTACAGTTTCAAATAATACTTTCTAGTTCTTGTAATGATTTTTGCAGCAGCATTTTAAATTTACTGAAAGATGCATATGTGTAAAATGATTTGAACAGCCTGTAAATAACACATTGCAGTAGTCAACACTACTAGAAGTAAAAACATGAATTAATTTCTTAGTATTCTGCGTATTTTGAAAATATCTTACTTTTTCAACATTTTGAAGATGGAATAAACATTTTTTGGATAATTTTGTAATATGTGTTTTAAAAGACATGCTACTAGTTGTGTGCCGAGTTTACATTTGTAATGATCTCTTTCATTTTTGTTTAAAGGTAAATACTCTCTCATCTCTTATTGCAGTATCTCCGAATATGCAAAAATAAAGCTACGAGATGGATCATAAAAACGGTCCTCTGATGTGTTATCAAAGAATAACATCAAATTAATATTTTTATATAGTTTGTACTTGGATTTTTTTTTTAGTTTTCACTTGATATTTTCAGCATATGTGCTACAGTGTGTAAACAAATAATTTTGAAATAAGTATTAGTATTAGGAAGAAAATCACAAAAATTGAAAATGTATCAAAACAGTCTTAAAGTTAATTCTTTCCTGCCTACCCGTGGTACTGTTTGACTGATCTGGTTTTGTTTTAAAAGTTCTTTTATATTTTTGCTTTTATTCCTTTGACAGAGCCCTGCTTTTTGATGATTCAGAAACAACCAAAGACACTGAAACATAAAGAAGAATTGAAAATTATATGTCCGAATAGGAAACAAACAACATTAATCTGTGAAAATGGAAAACCACTTAATACATGTAGGTATAATTAATGAATTAAAAAATCTGTACAATTTATCTTGTGTCATTTAATTTGTTCTGATACTTTGTTCCCAAAATTTGAAGTTAAACTTTAATAAATAATGTTTTTATTTTTCTGAAGTTGGGTTTTAATATAATATAGTCTATGAAAGAAGAGCATCCTCAAGATCCATCATCAAAAGAGTTTATTTTATAAAATATAGCACAAGTTAAATTTACGTACAAAAGCACCAAAGACATGGATTGATAAACTTATTTTGTCATACAATACGTTTCTCTTAGAATATAATCTATATTTGGCTGTATCTTTTCCTGGCCTCATGCAGAATAAATACACATATACAAGTACATTCACCAAACAAAGTGAAAACAGGATTTTACCAAATTTTGCAAATTTATTAGAAATGAATAAACTGAAACATCAGATTGACACACATATTCAGACCCTTTACTATAACAATTAAAACCTGGCTCAGATACTGTACATCCCATTCTACTGATCATCATTGAGATGTTCCTGCACCTTGTTTGGAGTCCATCTGTGGCCAATTCAAATGACTGGACGCATTAGGAAAAAGTACGCATCTGTCTATAGAAGGTCCCACAGATAACGATGTAAATTAAAGCAAAAACCAAGCTTAGTTTTTGCAAAACTTTCAGATGTTGTGCTTTTGTTTTGTCATTCTGGGGTGTTGAGAGTTGCTTGATGTGGGGAAAAATGATGTGATTTTAGCATAAGGCTGCAGCCTAGAAAAATGTGAAAAAATACTGAATACTATTCTAGATAGTTGCTGGTCACTGAGTGCCTTTAATAGCAGTCTGTCGGAAGAGGTAAGACTAGTGATGTCAGATCAGAAGAGATGTCAGACATTTTCTAGATTTTTCTCATCCACTCTAAGGGCAAAAATGAAACACAGTTGTTACTCTATGTGCTTGGCTAGCAAGGAGTGTTGATAAAGCAATAGCATACACTGACAAATTTGGGCAGAAACAATACATGCAGTGACAAATGAGCAAGTAGTGTCATGAAGGTATCGGCCTTTTTTACCCAAACCTATTAAAATTGTGAGAAATCAGATCACACCAACATTTATTGACCAGAACCCTTTATGAACCTGCTTTACTAGAATTTATTCCGAACAATATTCACACAATTTTATCAACATTTATTGAAACAGTATACTGTACAGTAGCCACAGTCTTTGTTCTGACTAACTGAAAAATTCTTCCTGTGAAACCATTGGGAATATTGAAGTTTTTATTGAGATTCGTATAGTACAGTGGTGCCTTGGTTTACAAGCATAATTCGTTCCAGAAACGTGCTTGTAATCCAAAGCACCCGTATATCAAAATAAATTTCCCCATAAGAAATAATGAAAACTCAGATGATTTGTTCCACAACCCAAAAATATTCATATAAAAATGATTTATACAAAATATAAAGTAAAAATACATAAAACAAATTAACTTGCACTTTTCCTTTGAAAAGAATCATGGCTGGTGTGAAGAAGACGAGAGAGAGGAGAGGAGGATTATTGTGTAGGACTACTTTCACTCTAACTAACAAAAAAATTGCTATCTGTTATTTTATAAGGTTGTCTCTTTTAAATTAAAAAAAAATTCTCTAGCTCTAGTTAAATAGCAAACAAAGGGAAAGAAAATACAGCCCTAAAGCAACAACTAACAATATAAATTAACGCATGTATTTTATTTTTTTTTTTTTGCGACTTTAACAAGAAACCTATCCAATAACAATTGCTTTTGCCTGAAGAATCACTACACTTGGACACAAAATTAAAAAAATGCTTTACGCACTGTAAGGCTTCTAAACTCCTTTGGGATTCCCTCCCCAACAGGACAACACATGGAAGAGCATCCCGAAGCAACCACAGACTCCCAGCGCTGCAGTAGTTCGAATCTGAAAAGATCGTGGTCATGCTATAAGCGCCTATGGTCGATGGGTGATGCAAGGAACATTATAAATGCAAGGGCACAGTATTACTAGGCCATGAATCTGGCCCGACCCTGCCTGATTGCTGTTTCTCTTTGTATAGGAGAGTGGCAGATCCCGCTACAATAAATAACCGTGCTGTTCCTGTTTCAAGCTGAATAAAAGGTGGTTTTGCTAAAGTAAGAGTCAGCTTCGTGTTTTGGATTGCATGACAGGGACTCACATGTTACAGCTCACACACGTGGTTACAATGCTATAGTAAACAGTATACACTTGTGCAGATGGTGACTATATGAGTGAGGCACGCCAACTGAGACCAAACATGGGAGACGATTACCCTCAATCCCGTGGAGAGAGAAGAACCACATGACGCTCGCTAGATAAAGTGTATATGCACTACTCGTATTGCAAGACCTCGCTCGTTTATCAAGTTAAAATTTATTAAAAATTTTATCTCGTCTTGCAAAACACTCACAAACTAAGTTACTCGCAATACAAGGTTTTCCTGTATAGTATAGTAGAAAAAACAAAAGTAAATTAGTCTATTGTCATAAGTTTTAAAGTTATGCAAATTTTAAGCTTAAGCAGCTGCAGTGCACTCACATGTTTTGGCAGGACTATGAGTCTACTATACCAGGATTCAGTCAGTTATGATTCTATAATATAACCAGCTTTGCTCAAACAGTGCTCACTTGCTGGGTCTTTTTGCGGCAACACCAAAATTTGTCTTCACTTTCTATAGGTACAATTAGCTCGCCCACACTTGGCTCTTTTCTTTATTTTTATTTTACTGTTGTAGAGTGGAGTTCCAATGTACTGCAACAAGGATGCCCTTATGTGTTCCCTGTGAAATACACTGCTCTCTATTTAATTACATTCTGACCTACTTGGCATCATGTAACGACCTATCTATACTTACCTGCAGTATGGTAAAACAGTTGTAAAAATAAAAAAATTAAATCAATTTACCCTAAGATACAACTGTGTTCCTGCAATTTCTCCACAATGACTGTCTCAGATGGAAGGAGTAATGTACAGTAGTACCAGCATGCACATGAATGTTTATCTGCATACTTTTGTCCCGCTTTCTTTAGTGATACCACTGGCTTTCACAGAAATGAATCCTAGCTTGATTTGTAGTGTGGCTTGCCCATCAGACAGAGAACATGCTCTGCCACAATGGCCTAATATGAGAGTACTGTCCTCAGTCTTACTTGACCTACTGGGTTCCATTTTCTCAATCAGGAACACATTGCCCCCATCTTTTGTGAAGTAGTCTTGTGGCTTCTTGTTGGCCTACCATGTGTATTTTTCTTTGTATGAAAGTAGAGGGTCTACCACACACATATCCTTAATATGTTGTCTGGCCACTACTGACTCATTCACTCAAAGTCAGTACAGGACTCTCCTGTGAGAATTCTCCAAATTATTTCCACGCTCACCCTGAAAATCTCTTTTTAGTTGTATACCCCATAACAAATCTATTAATCATATTAAGCAGAAAACCTAAAAGTATTTTGCACTTGAACAGTCCTTAATTGAAAGACATGTTTGTTTTGGAAACCTGAGTTCACATTCCTAGTATTCCTCAATAACTCATACTATTGCAACTGAAAACAGTCAAATCTGTAAGTCTACAAAAATTAATTAAAATCATTATTCAATTCATTTAGTTCTTTAGAAAATTTTCAAAAAGAAGTTAATTCTGTAATAAATGTTCAGTATGTTTCGTTTTAACACTGGATCGTTCAGTGCATTTATAGAGTGCTTTTCCATCACCATTTACATACCTATTGGGTGATTGCATCTTCAAGAATTAAACAGTTTTGCCTTTATTCTGAAATTCCAAAATCCAAAATGCTCTAAAATCCTAATCTTTTTGAAGGCCGATATGACACTACCAGTGAAAAATTACACATCTGACTTTACATGCCCATACTTCATTTGCCCATTTTGGGCTTTGACCAATGTTCCCTTTAAATTTCTTTTCTTTTTTTTATTGCTAAGTGAATGTGAATAACACATGAGTTGTAAAACTTACCATTTATTACCGATTTCTTCAATCTCCCTTTGAATACTGAGCAGTGGGGTCCAGTGGAGATTCAGGAGCATTAACAAATGGCACTTTCAAATTGGTGCACAGGAAGGGAAGTTATTGGAGAGACAGGCTCTGATGATCTGTTGCCTCCAGTTTGTTATCAACCAGCAACACTGCCAGACCTATTTGCAGTACTCACTGTGTTTTTATGCTTATATCCTGTATTACAGTAACCTTTTAATCAAAACACAGTCTCATAGATGGAGACTGAATGCTTGAAATGATTTGTTGTTGCTGTTGGTTAACAGTTGATGCTACTGTACACAAACTTTTGTTTTTCATTGTACAGAATTACCTTTAGGCGATGTGTATAAGTTGTACAGTAAATGAAATATAAATATGCTTTGTGTTTAGATTTGGGTCCCATCCCCAAGATATCTAATTTTGTATAAGCAAATTATCCAAAATACAAAAATATCAATCTAAAGTACTCCCAGGTGCATATATGTATGTGTGTATATATATATATATATATATATATATATATATATATATATATATATATATATATATATATATATAGTGGTCAAGTAAGCAGCTGCAAGGTACCACAGAAAAATGATGTGGGTCCAACCTGGTTGTCCCTGTTTAATTCCAGTAAGAAACTTGCTATCGCATCAATACAAAAAAGTCTGTCCAAAATGCGAAACTGTTGGGTCCGATTAGGCTTAGAAAGGAGCTCCATCCTGTAATTCATTTGGTTCAAAAGTGACTGCTGCTCTCCAAAAAAAGTAGGAATATTTGTTTTCTGCAAATTAGTTTCTCATGGATTTCTCATGTTATTCTGATTTCCTCCTAGACATCAAAGTTATGTGTTTTTGGATAACCAATGACTAAAAATTGTTCTGTATGTGCTGCTACTTGTGTAGGTGTACAGTAAATCTTCCCTCAATTAGTTTCAGTATGGATTTAAGAGAGTGCTGAAAAAATTCTTAGGTGGATAACAATATTTATAAATAAAATAAAATGCTTATTCTAAACCATTGATTAATGTCAAAATTAATAAAATGTTTTTCAGGTCCTTCATGAACATTTTCAGTAAAAGGTAAGTATTTTCAGAACTGCTAATTCCAGTTTGCTTTTTAGTGTACTGTAATGTATTAGCCTTTATGTAAGAGAGGAAGAAGAAATGAAAGACAAATAAAAATATCTAGGAATTCAAATTGAAAAGAATCTTTTTAACAAAAACAAAAAATTCAATGTTTTAATGCAAAGAGTGCTAATTAAACCTCCATAAATAGGATCCTCATATACTGTCCGTCTCTAATAGAGTGATCCAGTCTATCATTAGTGCCTGATAAAGTGGCGTCTAGATCTGGGCCTGGAGGGATACTCAGGTTATCTGTCCCTGTTTTTAAGCTATGGGATGGGAGATGTGGAGGCAGTGGTCACGTTAGGGCCCTTATGGTTCCCCCTGCAGTTCCAGACCTCTGGTTTTTCCACCTGGTATTGAGACTTTAACAGGTCTGGTTACCTATCACAGGGCATTGTCTCACAGAATTGTATTTATCATCCCTAACTGTGCTTAGCCTTTTAATAAAATCCATAAAGTGACACACCCAAGACCTGAACCTCTAAGACCAGAGAAATCTAAGAATCTAGGCCAAATGAATATTAAAAGAGTTTAGCGTATTTGTTAAGGTGCAAAAATTTACATACATAGATCGAAGAATAAATGCAATATGTAAGTAATAATAAAATGTATATTCTTATAATAGTCCAGGAATGATGGCACAGATTCGCATCTTCTTCGTCATCCTCAAGATGATCTGAATTTTATAAAATTCATTCTATTTTAATAAAGAAACTCTGTTCCAAGTTGTCTTTCTTACTTAACTTTTTTGTTGCACCATGGACTTTTCCTTCAGATATGGTGTAATTCAGTTTCTTTTTTACATCTAAAAATCCATAATACATAAAATATAAATTTCTTTGCATAGTTAATATGTACTTATTTCTAATTACATGTATCTTAAGTTTCACAGTAACTATTATCTAAACAGAACTACTATGATTAAAATCCATTTATTATTTCAAAGCATAGTACTTACATAATATCCCACACAGGGAACTAAAAAAACTGCTAAGTTCAAGTTATTTAAAACAACAATAAGAGATTACAAAATTGCTTACTTTGGATCCTAATAGGGAAACTTCAGAAAACCTTGCAGTTGGAAAGCTGAGATTTTCAAGCAGAATTGGACCAGAAATACCCTGTTCTTATTCTTGTGTCCAGTTCACTGTTTAATCTTCAACTTCTACAAACCAACAGCCACATTTTCACAAGCCAGTTTCAGTATTTTATTATTGGAGTCTTTCTGATCCATTTCTGTCCTGATTTGGTTTTCAGGCTAAGCCTTCGCTAATGGACCAGGGTGTTCTGCTTTCTTGACAGTGGCTTGACAGCTCCAAATTTAAAAAACCAGGTTACCAGAAAACCACTCAGAATTACTAGAGCTGATGTAGATCACCTAAAAAACAAGCACCACGTGTCAAGACTGAAAAAACTTGGGACTCGTCTCAGTGACCTACTGGTAACCTCCTGACAACAGGAATCAACATGATCCCATAGGAAGAAAACAAATTGACAGTGGAAAAACAGCCCAAAAAGAAAAATGAAAATCTGAATGAGGAATATAGAGAACAAAATAATGATTGTATTAAACTCCTAAGGTAAAAAAAAAACAATAAAAAAGCACAGAAGTGTGTAGAACACGAGACTAAAGCCATCCAAAAAGCCATAATAAAATTAGAAAATCCCTAGCACCCTGATACGACGATTGAATATATATGAGGGTAGTACTAAAAGTAATCCCTGTCAGGTCATAACTCCTTTATTAACAACACGAGTCATGTGTAACCTCATACATGTGTAGAGTAACTCTTTGTCTATGTTGTACAACATTATGCTATTCACAATAGTCTCCACCAGAGTGATGCATTCACCCCCACCTTTAAAACTACTTGTCAGATCCACCTTGGAAAATCTCTTTTGGGTACTCCCTGGACCAGCATCCGATAGATTTTACACTTCCTTTGTCGTGGCGAAAAATTCATCATCAGAAGGCTTTTTACCTAAAAATAAAGGCTATTAGAACTCAAGATAGACAGACAGAATTTTAAGGATTTATTGCAATAAATCAACACAAAAAATAACAAGGATTCAACCCAATACGGCCAAATTAGATTGAGCAAAGATCATTACAGCCATTGGGGTTTTTATAACAATTTCTTAACATTTCAGCTCATTTATTTAATTAATTCTACACCTGGTCTTACTGTCTATTGTTCCTCTTGGTGTCTGTTTGGCTTATTCTGATTGGTCTTAGACTGGGTGGATGGCTTCTTCTTTCCATCTTTGGACTTTCCTGATGTAATTTCCCATCTTTTCTGACCTTGCTCTAATGAACTGGTTTGCTTACCTTCACTGACTCCCTTTTTACTCCCATCCGACCAAATCTCGAGTTTCTATGGAAACCTCTTATGGAATGTGTTATCTTTCTATTCTGTTCCCATTTTCTCTAACTGGCCAAGGCTTCTAATCCATATATGGGTTTTCCTCTCTTAGGCTTTCCAAACTTTTTACTATAGTGACCTGAAGCTTAAGCTTTAATTAAAAAGAAGTATAGTATGTGCTTTCATTTGATCATTGCTTGCCATGCTTGATTTGTCTTAACTTCTACAGTAAAGTTAATTGCTAATATATTCTTATAATATTTTTACTAATGCCTGCATTTGCTAAGATGCGTTACAGTGTGACCTTGTTTGTAGTAAAAGGCCTTTTGTTGATTCATCAATCCAGCTGCTCTTAGAGGCATCTTTTCCATGTTATCTCTTCCTAGCCTTGACTCACAGGTGTCTTCCACTCTTATCCTGTCCAAAACTGATTTCACTGCATCTTTTAGCTATTCTTTTCATTACTTTGGAAAATTTGCTGTAAGCCTATAAAATAATGCAATATAACTGATTTTTTAGTTAACCATTTGCTAGACCTATTGTAATTTGCTTTTATATTCTAATTTATGCTTAATCTAATGTTTTAGAAGCTTTTAATTACTTTCTATGGCTCTATATGCTAATTTGCTATTCTCTTATGCTAATAAAAAATTTGCCTTCTACACCTTCCACTTCGTCTTCTTCAAAAATTTTCAGCCATCTTTGCACATTACTGTCATCAATTGTTGCCTCACTATACACATTTCTGAGCCTTCTATGGATGTCATTAGCAGTACATCCTTCCTTGGTCAAATATTCGATAACTGTTCTTTGTTTCTGCTTCATATCCATGGCTCAGCAGCATTTCAAAGTACAGAAAATATGTCAGTCATGCAGTAAGTTACTCTGTCTGGTGATGTAAAAGCATTAAATTTGGGTTAACAGTTTCAGAGGAAATGGGAAGCAGGCATATATCAAGGATTGCACTGAAAGTAATGCCTGTATATGAGAGATAGATAGATATATATATAGATTATCTATCTATCTATCTATCTATCTATCTATCTATCATTGGAGATGCTAAATTACTATAGGAGAATGAATTAACCCACAGGTTTTGATAGTCTGTACATTAACTTAATGCTGCAGTTCACCAACTGACAGCTCATACACCTTGATGGGTCTTTGCCAACATCTGTTACATTTTTTTCTAAATTTAAGAGAAAAGAACTCCCCGAGAAATCATGTTTACACTCCTGTTATAAATATACATATATTTTTTTGCTGCATGTGTGTGTTCCAAAGCTGATCACATTCTGACTTCATGAAATATTACTGTTTTTTTTCTTAAAATAAAGCCTCAGAGTAGTTGAAAAGGGATGAGAATCCTTTACTGTTTCCTTTGCTTCAGGAGTTGCTGGAGTTGCCTGGTTGTGTTTTACCAATGTCAGTCACCAATGATACAGGACGGTCAGAATCCTAACAACAACACATGCTCATTTTAGAAATAACAGCTGGATTTGTCACTTCTCACTTTAACACAACAATTCACATGCAAAATTTTTAGTGTTCCATTTTTCTGATGAGTCTTTTAAAAAAATCAAATGCTAATTTTCCATAATAATTACCATTTAATCAGTGATAATTATTGTTTTATGTTTAATAGTACACATCACCATAAAGTAAAGCTGTCCCTTCCTATACACAGACCAGATGCTGCTGTGCATTGGGCCTATGAGGGTGGGCCTGTTGGGGTGTCACAAATCTATACGATTCAGGAGGTCTGCTGAACTAACAATTTCAGTGCACATTTTTGTCGCTTGGCTTATTTAACTTGATTCAGATAACTCCTTCCACAACCTCAGCCTTAACTATAGTGTAACAAGGCGAATCCTGTAATATCACTGAAGTATAATGCAAAGTGACAGCCTCCTCTGGAGGTCTGCAGCTTGACTCTTTTGGAGTTATTGCTGTTTCATGAATCATCAAATTAATGCCATCAACAATCACCACTTGTGATAATTTAGGGAGCAGAGAGATGGCTACAAGTCAACACCAGTCAGGAGGACAGAAAAGAAAAAAATTAAATCATGAAGAAACAGCTCATGCTGCACTCTCAGTTATGTTTAGAAATCTAAATTTGTCCAATGCAATATCATTTGCCACTATGATAAAGACAGCAGTTTACTGGAGTGACAGTGGAATCACATTAGGTGTAATAGTTTTGCTATTTAACAGACATTATCTTATGTTAACAAATTTTGCTAGTTCATAAGAGGTGAGTGCCTACTTAATAACTAGCTGGATTGTGGGAAAGCACCATACGGGCAGCTTTGACATGCAAAAAGAGCAACTAGCACAGATTAACTTCAATTGTGGGTTCATTTCATTGGCATCTAACATTACTGATTTACTTATTGCTATCTGCTGTCATTGGAGGGACAAAATGAAGTTTAGATAAATTCAAAAGTGTAGGTGATACATGTTCATTTTTTAACTATCTAAATAGTCATCTTCATGTTGCCCTTATATTTACTGCTTTAAGTATTATTAGTAGTAGTAGCGGTGGTTGTATTTTTTATTATTGTCTTTACAATTAATATTGGTAGTAGTAGTAGTAGTAGTAGTAGTAGTAGTAGTAGTAGTAGTAGTGGTATTAGTACAAAGTAGTATTAAAATTTTTTGTTGTACCACGTGTCGGCTATATCAAATAAGAAAGAATAACAGCTCACTGATATCCTGGACAATTATTATTGTTATTATTAATATTATGAATATTATTATTACTAATTAGGCCATCTTTTATAAAAGACACAAATCAGGACACAAATCGATTGGTATATCATTGTCATTAAATACCATTGAAGTCCAAATTTATGGATTGTTCTCCAGACTGCATCCTGGCCCGCCACCGGGGGGACAAACGGGAATCTGGTCCAGGGCCCTAACGGAAGGGGGCCCCTTCACACTTGATTTTTTTTATGTTGATGTTGTGCGCGTAGTTATATATTCGGACAATTATTCAAGTTACATGTAATAGAACATGTAATAGAAAAGTTAAATCATTTAGCTTACAACAATACAAGTGAGTGTTTTAATAGTCGCACGCTCCATGCAAGTAGATATCGTGCTCGTGTCGTGTGAAGCACGCTTGTCAAAGGGGGCCGGCAGCGGCACGCTTCTCAAAGACAAAGGAGAGCCGATGCTGACGTCCTTGAGCTTGACGTTGAGTAGTATGTTTGTTGTACAGGGAACGTGGATAATGGATTGACTTCGCCGCTGTAATTGAATACTTTCGTTTCACTCACACAGGCGCTGTTCTTTCTCAGACAACAGCGATATTGTTGTGCACTATCGTGGATGTTGATGTGTATGGTGTAGCAGAAGTCCGTCTCCCTAGTTTGTCAATTCATTTGCTTGGGTGTTTATTGTTGCTTTTAAAGTAATGACAAGTGTGCGTTGGTTTTGTGTGAATCACTAAAGATTCTGGATCACCCGGATTTTTTGGAAAGCTTTGAAGTTTGATACCATACTGATTGTACACCATGTAGATAACCCTAACCGTTAGTATATATTAAAATGTTCAGATGTTACTCCTATTCATTGCATTGGTATAATTGTACCATTACATGTTAGATAATACATAGGCCTATCTCATTAATGTATTGTTTCAATTCCGCTACGAGCCTCCGTTAGCACTGGCTTTCCTTCTCGCAGTCAAACTTTGATGTGTGAGAAGGCTTAACTCATTAAGTATGGTATTCATAAATGCAGCATTGTCGTTGTCAGAAAAACTACATTTCGATCATTTTGTATAAGTATTTGACGGTTTTCGCATGTGGGGACCCGGGGGAAGGCAGAGGGGCCCACACGTACACAGCTGTCTGGGGCCCAAATATTTCTGGCGGCGGGCCTGCTGCAGCAACTCTCGCAGTTACCAATTTCTCAAATCCTAAACCTGTCAAGACATAATTGAGGTCATCCATGGCACAAGAACGAATATTCAGCTCAGCTATCATCAGTGTCAGCTGAAACCTCGCACAGAAGCTGTCATCTGCTGACCTCATAGATGACCTTCAGAAAATGTAGACAGCCTTAAAGTGGAGAAGGACAAACAGCTGTCATGTCCATTACTACACGACTTGCACGTAGACTTATCTCGCTCAGCTGATAGAATCCCACCCCACCACTCTTAAGTCAGTGGGTAACTGATGTAGCTTTGGTTTCTGCCTCCTCTCTTTTTCTCTTTGGTGGGGGTCGAACTTTGCTTTGATTTATTAAATTTGACTTGACTGTATGGAATGTTACCTATTTCTAACTGAAAGCAATTAAAATATTTTTAAAATGTAGACGCATACATCAAAGAGACAAAAGAAACCCCTGAACATTCACTTCAAGTTTTGATTATTATAAAAAGTATTTGCATTTGATGTTATAGTTGAGAGTGTGACTTATGTTTCTTTATTTATTTATTATTTATTTATATATTGTTCTCATTAAAGCTGTTATAAGAAATACCAATGTAGTGGATTCAGGGACTTGCAGTGAGGGAACCCCTAGAAGATTCCACTTAATGTCCCAGTTTAGCTAGGGCTGGCACTGCCATAAGGTATCTAAAAATGTAAAGTTCAATTATTCCCTTATATATAAAAAGTAACACAACTTGTCTAATATCTACCGAAGAATACCAGTTGTGTTGCCGGTTGGCCTGTACAGCTACTGCATCATGTAACTAACAACTTTTTTCTTTTATTCTTTAGAGAACACATGGTGGAAAAAATCCATGGTGCTGGAAGATTCATTCATTTATCTGTTTTTATTATGTGATTTTCTACATTACTACTCTATATTACTGAACTGATTGTTTGAAGTGGAACAGTTTTATGTAATCAAAGCACATTGCTGCTAGAAAGTATAGTTATATATAGTGAATGTGAAAAGATCTCTCTCAAAAATGTTTATATTTTTGAACACATTGTAATATAACAGGTTAAAACAGCAAAATACTTTTGTAATGTAAGAGTTGACTAATCAACAATGTGTCTCTTAAAACAGTAAACTATGCTTCCAGTAATTTCAATGACTTCATTGCTTCTCAATTGTTAGATCTTAATAAACGATACAAACCCTGTTAACTACTGAGACCACCTGGGGTACTCCGCCAACTAGCACGCAAATTCTTGAAATACATATTTGATCTTTTTCCAGGTTAGGCAGAGTTGTCTTATCCCACAGGAAAATTTGTTTGCAGCAGGTTATTATAAAACGCAGGGCATTTTTACAGAGATACAAGAATGTAAGTCAAGTTGTTACTGGCCATAAGTTTCTACAAAATAAAAATAATGAACTCTAACAGCACACAATAATAATTCAGAAGGATCCCCTCAACCACTAGAATTTAAAACACCAATAGATCTAGCGATAAAAGAGTTCTTAAATCTGTTGTATTTGTTCCTTGGGAACCTAAAGTGCAGCCTGATGTCAAGAAATTAAATTTAAGAAACAGAGGTGGGCTAAAGTTTGGCACAACTAAGTCGGCCTTCTTTCTAACTTGTTTGTGATACAGCTCAGTTACAGAGGTTTGCTGCAAACCAAATTATTTCACTATTTACTTTGACATTGTTTTTTAGACAATTTGTGTTAATAGTGCTAAGGTTTTCAAATCAACATACAAGAGCAGATGTAACAACAGGTTTGATCAAACATTAAAACAACTGAGTTTCCTTATGAATAAAAGTCATCTCTGTACCTTCTTAAGTATTTTGTCTCTATTGAAAACAAAGATTAGCCTGTTATCAGTGTTTGTCCCTAGATATTTGTATTGCTTCACCATGTCCACACTTTGCCCTTTTACTACAGTTGAGAGAAGAAGGAAGAGGAATACTTAAAATCTACAGCCATATCCTTGGTCTTGGGATATTTAGCTGTGCAATGGAACAATCACATCATTTGACCTGCTCATCTATGATATGTTCATGGTAGTCCTCCATAACTTGTAACAGACTCACAATAATTAAACAATGCCAATCCTTAAGTGAACTGCTGCAGTCATTTATATAATTGAGGTGACCCAGCAGATGAAGTAAGACCATCAGAAAAACATCTTTGTGTTCTGTAAGGTTAAGTCCAGAATCTAGTTCACCAGGTTAGGAAGTAAGCCGAATTTATAAATCAGTTTCTCAGCTAACACATGTGTCTCTATTAAAAGCAAATACAAAAATCAATAAACAGTTACCTTGTGTCAAACTTTGATCCTTCTAAGTGTCAGAAGTGTTGCTGTGTCATCCTCCACCCTGCTCTTTGCTCAGCATGCCAATTGGTCAGAGTCCAGATGAACCTGAATTTGATTTAACAGCTGTCTCTTAAATGGCTTCTCAACAGATTTCATGATGTAAAAAGTTGCAGCCACCAGTTTGAAATCATTTAAGGCTTTTGGATGTTGACATGTTGACTACAGGAATACCATTTGTTTGTCTGCAGAGTTTAATCACCTGTTGTAAGTCAAGAGCAACTGCCAGAGATGACATAGAATGAATCCAAGTTACAGCTCAAGGAAACAGTGTGGAAGAAAATTATGAATACAGACACCCCCCCACTGGAATGCCCTGATTTAAGCAATAAAACACAGGCAGAAGAAAGCGTCAATCGTTATTCTTTATCTAAATCTCCGAAGAGGCAAACAGCATCATATTAGTGTTTATGCAAAGAAAAAAGTGTCCCCTGCACCATATTTATACAATCCATTGATTAGGTCACTATTCTTTAAAAGTAATTCATTACAAATTCAGAAAACTTTTAACATGATTGGTTGCACCTAGTTGCTAACAGGACATGGCAGATGTTGATACCTTAGATGACTACAATTTGATCAATAGTCCTGTTGCTTAGGATGTACATGATATTTTAAACGTATTATGTTTATTCTTATTTTAGGGGATGTGTGAACTTCACAAAAAAAAGAAAAGAACAATGGCCTATATATATATTGTGATCCAGCTGGGTACAAAAACAGGAAACAGTATTATGGAAGAAAGGTTATACCATAAATATAACATTTTTCTCTTAAGGGGTTATATAAAATAACAAGAAATACATTTATTATACTGAATAATAAAATAACAGCATCAGCTTTTAAGAATAAGATCAGAAGAATATGAGACTCAGACACATGCCAGGTGCACATTGGACCAGGGTTCAAATTTAACTCTTACAATAGTCATTCTGTGTGCGTCATGCAGTAAAAACCTAGCCCATGCCAGCATCAGGAATAAAGTATAAACCTGACGTGACGTAACTTACCCTAAGTTAGCCTAACCTCAAGTAACCTAACCTTACAACAGTATAATACATACATCACATCAATGAATAGTAATTACTGAAATGCAGTAAAGTAATGCATTAATAACAATAGTGATAATGACAGCTTACAAAAGCATTTCAATGCTACTTGATTTTTATTATATCTCAGTTGTTAAAGCACAACGTCGTTAGTTTGGACACTGCTAACAGAGTCATTGCTATATGTGTGCGTATATATGTATATATTTGTATATATATATATATATATATATATATATATATATATATATATATATATATATATATATTTGTATATATATATATATATATATATATCCATCCATTATCCAACCCACTATATCCTAACTACAGGGTCACAGGGTCCCAGCCAACACAGGGCAAGGCAGGAAACAAACCCTGGGCAGGCGCCAGCCCACTGTATATATATATATATATATATATATATATATATATATATATATCCATCCATCCATTTTCTAACCCGCTGAATCCGAATACAGGGTCACGGGGGCCTGCTGGAGCCAATCCCAGCCAACACAGGGCACAAGGCAGGAACCAATCCTGGGCAGGCGCCAGCCACTGTATATATATATATATATATATATATATATTGGATAAGGATTGGCTCTAAGGGCTTGGTTGGGTAGGCTGGGGTGCGAAGTGGGGCTGAGCATGGGGGTGTTCCCTGGCAGCGACTATGGATGCGCTCAGGGCCCTTCCTGTGGATTGCCCCAGCTGCGGCACACGTCGGCCTACCTCCTCTCCCCATTGTGGGGGTGGAGGGAGGTCAGGGTAACCACCCACACAATTCAGGTTGAGACTCACACTAAAAATGCAATGAATGTAATTACTCCGGACCTACAGGCTGTCAAATAAATGAACCACACGCCGTGGCACAGCATAAAGGGGCTTCATCTCTGACGCTGACGTCCGAGATTCGATTCCCCGAGAGGGGAGCAGTAGAGTGTGTACGCCTGATGAGCCCAAATGAGGGCGAAACACATGTCGCGTACTCTTTTGCATTATTTGACAGTAAACTATGCAACATATATATATACTTTGTATATATATATATATATATATATATATATATATATATATATATATATATATATATATATATACTGTATATATATATATATATATCCCTGTATACTTGAAAAAAGGTATGCCAAATGGAAAGAGATCTTTACAGACTGACTTCAAAAACGAACTAAAATGAGATGGCAGATTTATAGTAAAAAGACAGGAAGAGGAGGGATTCTTGGGGGACTGGAACCAGAAATTAAGTAACAGGCTGCAACGTCTTGGGAGATGGAAATTATGTCATTAGGAGGTGGGTTCTTCTGATGGTCTACAGAGAGAAAAAAGGAGGCAGCATCAGAGGGCAGTGTCAACCCCTGGCTTAGCTGAGAAACACTTGTATTTGAATGTTTTTTTTAATGATTTGATGTACTGCCTTAACCCCTGAGAGGTAACTGTCTTTTTGCATAAGATTTGGGAGTCAAAGTGCAAGATCAGCCATTGTACAGCACCCCTGCTCAAGAACCCAGTGCAGTAGGATCCCTTCTGGCAGTAACGGGACTTAAACCGGCAACCTTTCAGATACCAGTGCAACTCCTTAGCCTCAAAGCTACCACCATATATATATATGGTTAAGTTTCCAGATGATATTAAAGCAGGTCAAATGGCAGATAATCTAAAATCAACCAAATCATTAAAGAGGAACTTGAACAGAATACCGACTTAGGTGGATTTGTGGCAAAGTTTAACGTAAGTAAATGTAAAGTATTATAGTATTATGGTAGAAATGTTACATTTGAATACATAATGGGGGGTCTGAAACTTGAAAGTACCCCTTACAAGAATGACCAAGGAGTCACAGTAGACTCATTACTTTCTACATCAAAAAAGTGTACAGAAGCTATTTAGTAGGCAAATAGAATGTTAGTTTATATAGTACATTGTGTTGAATACAAGTCCAAGGAGCTTATTTTTCTGCTTTGTGATGTACTGGTGAAGCCTCATCTGAAGTTCTACAAGCAGTTTTGGTAGACATAGCACCACTAGCGAAAGCCCAGAGAAAAGAAACTATACTGATTCCAGCATTGGAAAGGTCTAAGCTACCAGGAAAGACTGATGGAATTGAATGTTTATAGTTTAGGTAGGGTGGCATGGTGGCAGAGTGGGTAGCGCTGCTGCCTCGCAGTTAGGAGACCAGGGTTCACACCTCAGGTCCTCCCTGCATGGAGTTGGCATGATTCTGCCGGGGTTTCCTCCAGGTGCTCCAGTTTCCTCCCACAGTCCAAAGACATGCAGGTTAGATGCATTGGCGATTCTAAATATTGTCCCTAGTGTGTGTTTGTGTGTGCCCTGCCTGGGGTTTGTACCTGCCTTGCGCCCTGTGTTGGCTGGAATTGACTCCAGAAGACCCCCGTGACCCTGTGTTAGGATATAGCGGGTTGAATAATGAATAGATGGATAGTTTAGGGAAATGGAGATTAAGAGGTGACATGATTAAAGTTTTTAAAATAATGAAAGGAATTAGTACAGTGGATTCCACTGCTACTTTAAAATGCTTTTGTCAACAAGAACACTAGGACACATGTAGGAACTTATTAGTAGCAAATTTCACATAAATATTACAAAATTTTTATTCCCACAGAGATGTGTGGATTAAGTTTTCAAGTAGTGTGGTAGACAATTTGACTTGAGGAGCTTTGAAAACTCGACTTAATGTTATTTTGGAAAATTGGATGGCTAGGATTGGTAATTTTTGTTGGACTGAATAACCTGTACTTGTCACAGTAGTTAACATGTTCCAGTATCACTATGTATGGTTTATCATGGGGACAAAGGGTTGACAAGGTTGACAAATGGTGTAAGGTACAATCATTACCAAGGACTCTTTTTCAAATTTCAAAAAAGGTACTTACTCTGGAGGACATTAACACAAAATGCCAGCATGGATAAAAAGCAACCAGGTGCTGATAATACCATAATGGTTTAAAGTGTGTATTATACATAAATACAGCAAACACCACTCCGTTTACAAAAATGTCACAAAGTGTGGCCAATAGCCCAACACAGCTCCCATACAGCATCAGATGGCTCCCACATTTAGCAGGTGAGGTCTCATTGTATGTTATGAATTTCAAAAAACAATGGAAAAAAAACAAGGGGGCCTGGCACTTTAACTGTGTACTGAAGCAGGAATACAGGAATTACTGAGACTGCTGGAGAGACCTCGGGGGAAATGGAATACCAGCCATGGAAGCTGAAGCTCTGAGGCATGTAGCTCATCTTGTCACAATTATTCTGTTGACCCAATGATATATCAAATTTAGAATCAGTAATCTCATTATTCTCATCTTCAGTCAATCAAATATCTCATCTTCACTACCAAGCCCTCAAATCATTTCCATGGTCTAGGGGTTGCCTTAATGTTCCAACAGGTATACCAGGCTAGGACATGCTCTAGTGTGTACTGCCACCCCGGGAGAACAACTAAGCCAAGGGCAGTCGCACAATCCGAATACCGCTAGAGTAATAGCAGTACTTTATAGGCGCAGTTCTTCATTTTCGGGTGAACCCTAAGAAACCTATTTCCTGAGGTACACCTTAAGGAGATGCCACTAGTACATGTGACACCTGCTACAAGTGAACCCCTCTGGTCATGCACCTATGAGCTGTCCTTTACCTTAAAGAGGTTGTGGCTCCAGGGCATTTCCCCTGCTGCTTAATCTCTTAAAAGCATAAGTGGCACCTGTTCAACCTACTATGTGTCTCCCTCTGTTAAGCAAAAAGCTTCTGTCCTTGTTTCTAGTCATCTGTAGCCTTATTTACATTTCATCTCGAGGTTCAGGAATTCATTAAACTACAGGTTCAAGTGTCCTTTTGCTTCTTGGATGAACATACTAAAGACAAGGCCACATCACACACTCTCGCTTCCAGACACCCATGCTTATAGCCTTGTCAGGATGTCTTGCGCAGAAACAGGGCATACTGCACACTTGAAGTCCTCTGCAGCAGCACCGATATAATGATATGTATTGTTCCTACCTATGTACTCTTACTTTTCTCTCCTATAAATGTCAACATGTTTTGTATATTCACTAATAACAACACCTGAACCCCCAGTCAATACCTCCCCAATGCCCACCACATCACATTCCACTTAGTACTTGGTTGAATCATCTTTTGCTCTTATTATAGCAATTACTCTTTTTGGATAAGTCTTTATGAATTTTGCACAGGGATTTCAAGAAACTCAAAGATAGCAATTTTCTTCACTCCAATGTTGCTCCATTGTTGCTCTGGGAACTTGCTCTGGGTCATTGCCCTGCTGAAAGACAAACATCCACCTCACTTTAAGCTTCCTGGCAGAGGGAAGCAGGTTTTCCTGCAGAATCTGTATGTATTGCGCAGCATTTATTTTCCCATCAGACCTGAGCCGATTGCCAGTAAGTGCTGCTGAAAAACATCCCCACAACTTGATGCTGCCAACCCACATTTTATAGTGCTGGGCTGCTGTATGGGCAGTGCTATATTTATGCCACTTGTACAGCTTAGTGTTCATCCCATAAAGTTCCACTTTAGTTTCATCAGACCATAAGACTTTCTGCCACATCTTTGCTGTATCTTCTAAGTGTCGTTTGCAAATTCTTTATTGACATGGATGTGTTTTTATTTTTCCTCCAGCCATGTCTTCTTCTTTACCACTCTCCCATAAAGGCCTCTTTAGTCAAATGCATTGAAGACTGTTAAACTATGAGCATGTTCTCTTTTCGAAGTCACTGACTTATGCAGCTCTTTCAGAATGAGGTGCAACAGTGTGATTGAGATTTTCAACATAGCTAACCGAAATAAGCAATAGTCTGGGTGCAGACTTAAAGTAGCAGACCCCTTGATTTTGTGATGTCATTCAGGGGAATGTAACTGGAGGTGGAAATGATGTAGGTTTGGAACTTTTGCCTTCTAGGTTAAAAGTAGAAGAGACAATGATGTTTAGTGCCCTTTCATTGCTCTATCTTTGGAAGAATGCATGCACATCATTCTTTTTCTTTTCTGAGGTTTGCAGCATTTATCCATTATCTGTGTGTCACCAAAATGTCAATAAAGTAAGGGTTAAAGTGTAACAGCATTTGAATAAACTTATATAGGATGTGCATTAAATTGTGACAAATTCTGAAGGGAATTATCGCAATATACTTAATATAAGAGTAATAGGCGTGTATGCCATTCATTTTTGTTATTAGATTTCATTACAGCATATGCCGATCTTTCGTAGCTCACTTGTTTCAAACATACTGTATTAAGTTGACAAGATTAACAAGGTGTAATAAATATATAAGTTTAATATGTCACTGTGCTTTTTGCAAATATTTTACATCTGCTTTTCCTTTCTAATCACATGTACAGCTAACACAAAGCCAGACTGAGCACATAGGAGTTCACCATGTAAGAACTGCTAGGCAAGCTTTTTAAGACAAGACAAGTTAAGGACAAACTGCAAAATGGGCATTGTACTATTTCTGTGTGTCAGAGTCAACATGACATTGGATCTTAATTTCCTTGTTTGGAATGGCATGATTCACCTATGTAGGGGCCTGCATATGCAGAAACAGTATAAAGCCTTGGAACATTGCCCGGCACACCTTTGAAGCCAACGGACGGATAAGAGATACCGTCATCCAATCCGGAACATCCTTCCAACGCAGTGGCAAAAATGTCAGACTCTACACAAGGTCTTGTCATGGCTTCCTCATCTGTTTTGCCGCATAAACAGTCATTAAAGAAAGCAAAGTTATTTCTCCTATGTGATTTCTTACCACCTTTCACTAAGGGAGGGGTATCACCTTTTAATATCATATCTGTATAGTTTTGGGTTATGTAACATGCCGCAATTACAAAAGAACTTATTCCAACCAGGAAGCTAGTGCCCCCTGCTGGATTCACAAGATTCAAACAATGTATGTCTGTAACAAGCAAGCTATGAAAGTTAAGAAAATGCCGTAAATAAATCTAATAACAAAAACGAATGGCATACATGTGTTTTACTCTTATATTAAACTAGCAAAATACCCGCGCTTTGCAGTGGAGAAGTAGTGTGTTAAAGAAATTATGAAAAAGAAAAGGAAACATTTTAAAAATAACGTAAGAAGTACTTGCTGCTGTCATAATCGGTTTGAGTTTCATGGTTTGTTTCAATTATGACACATACACATATACATATATATATGTGTGTGTATATATGTGTATATATTGTGAACGCTGGCCCCGGCACAGACAGACGGACAACATTTTTGCTCCCAACACACTGTTTATTTACACTATGTACAGTATAAAACGTCTCATGCACTCACACAACCCCAGTACTGCTGGCACTGATTCCCCCAAGTCCAGGGCCCACAGTTTCTGTGCCTTTGCTCTGGCCGCCTCCTGTCCTCTCTCCAGCTCAGTCCTTCTGCCTCCCGACTTCCACCAATGACTGGAGGGAGGCGTCCCCTTAAATAATGCCCCGGATGAGCCCAGGTGCTTCCGGCCTCTTCTCCTTAGCCACGCCCCAGCGTGGCGGAAGTGTCGGCTGCTTTCCTGGTGGCTCTCCGGGCGCCACACAAAGTCTTCCCCCGGCACTTCCTGGTGTGGCGGAAGTGCGGGCTCCCGGGATAATTAGGCACCGGGGCGCCGCCTGGCGGTGGCCACAGGTCCCTACAGGGCTGGGCTTCCAAGCCCTGTACCCGAGGCCCCCTGCCTAACCAGGACGGACGCCCCCACTCAGTCTGGAGGAGGTACACGCCCTCCTCCGGTCTTCCAAGGCGTCCCGGCCGGGCTCCATCCCCGGCCAAAGACCACACAGGGTAAACCGGCATCGGGGCGCCGCCTGGCGGTGTCCACGGGTCCCTACAGGGCTGGGCTTCCAAGCCCTGTACCCGTGGTCCCCTATATAACCAGGACGGACGCCCCCTCGCGGTCTGGAGGAGGCACAAGCCCTCCTCTCCTCCTCCTGGGCGTCCCGACCGAGCTCCAGCCCCGGCCGGGGACCACAATATATATATATATATGCATGTGTGTGCAAGGGAAAAAAATAAAATGTAGTCTATAAGTTATTAAGCAGTAAAACATTAACGTTTTAAGAAGTAAAGATACATTGGGCACTACTGGAGCGGTTTCGGGTAAACTACATTTTAAAGACTGTGTAACACAACAGGTAAGTAGTACTAACAGCAGCTAAAATGTATATGGATCATCTGTCGGTAGTAGATCCCTTTTGAAAGGCGCTACACGACGGCTGTGGTATAAAAATTACATTTTCTATATGAACGTCCAAATTTCTGCATGTGGTAATGTGCCTTACCGGCATTACCAGCAATTAAAGAAAATTAGTTTTGTGTCCTCTGCAGTGTTAAGAGAGAAAGGCTTTGGATTGGGATAAAAGGAAAAAAGGTGTAAAGAAAGGAAACTTGCCTTTTTCTTTTATATAGTGTAGAGAGACGTCTTCGCTGACGATGTGAGCACCTTTTGGGGAGCATCGTGGCGGGTCTCGTGTAGACTGGAGAGATGGCCCTGGCATTAACCGGCCGGGATGGCACTGTCGGTCCTCCACTCCTGTGCGTGTCTTCCGTGACCTCATAATCGTATACGTGCAAAAGAAAGTGCCTTAATATTAGTTTGCCGCGGTCTAGAAAAGGGATCCCGTGTTTGCAGTTGTCTGGGCTATAGCTCAGGGTAAGGAGGAAAAAATTAAAAGTGCTTACTTTCACTTAAGGCAGAAGCGCGGCCAGCATCTCAAAGGCCAACACAGCGACACGCGCACGCCTGCTGCTTGACTTTTATAGTATTTTTGCAGGGCAGGAGACGCCACTTTTTGCAGACATGTTCACGTGATCAAAAGTCTCCACGCTGTTTAGAGGTCTTGCTTGTTCTGTGTGTACTGCGTTCACAGTCAGTTCATGTGAGCCACTCAGAGTACATGCATCGAAGGTTCTCAGCTGTGCTTGTGCTATCTCTTGCGATCTTTCGATGTCCATGGCTTTATTTAATGTTAGCTAAGACTTGGCACTTAAACGTTTCTCTCGCACATTTGCTGAGTTTGTGCCAAACACT
Source organism: Polypterus senegalus (assembly GCF_016835505.1). Lineage (NCBI taxonomy): Eukaryota > Metazoa > Chordata > Cladistia > Polypteriformes > Polypteridae > Polypterus > Polypterus senegalus. The sequence continues at coordinate 115,540,139 of NC_053167.1, read as the reverse complement.
AGTCTATCCCTGACCATCTCATCTTCGTTTGTATAAGCACAGCCCTTCACCCACGAATATTTAGCGGCAGCGTGTCTATTGGCTTGCTGCTGACTGACGGCCTTATATGGACAGGCACTCAATTACGTGGGAGGCGTGACGATGAGGGACGCAACTCCGCCTCACACACCGACCGAGCTGCAGGCTATTGCCATATATATGTACATAAGTAGGTTCCAGTTATGACCGTTACGCGTAGAATTTCGAAATGAAACCTGCCTAACTTTTGTAAGTAAGCTGTAAGGAATGAGCCTGCCAAATTTCAGCCTTCTACCTACACGGAAGGTTGGAGAATTAGTGATCAGTCAGTCAGTCAGTCAGTGAGGGCTTTGCCTTTTATTAGTATTAGATATATTGAAATTATTTCCTTCTGACAGTTCCACAATTTATTGCACATACTATGATAGTTCATTCAGACTCTGCTAACATTTTAACACTTACTTTATTAATATTTTGGTTACGCAGGTTCTATTAACGATTGGCAAATGCAGGAACTGAACCTAATAAAAAAGAATGGGCTACACACTTCCTACAAATGATCAAACAGCAAAAACTAGTAATTTAAAAATGAATGGTGCTTAAGGTCACATGTTAATTACTTTTATGTTAAATATACTGAGATCATTTCCGTGAAATTATGCCATAATTTGATATGCATAAGATAATAGTGAAGTCATGTGATATTTCAATTTAAAACTTACCTTATTAAATTAATGAATTAATATTTTATAGGCACATGTTCTAGAAAACACCAGGCAATAAAACCTAATAACAAAGAAGAAATGGTTTTTGAGGGTATTGAACACAAAGGTCACTTCCACTTCAAACAGAAGGCAGATCTTCCAAACTTATGCAACTTCCACCTCCCATTACAGGCCCCTAAATGATGTCACAGGATTAAGAGGTCTGCCGCCAGACAATTGTTTATTTTTGTTTGCTTTGTTAAAAATCTCTACCGTACTGATGCACCTCAGATAGCAATGGGTGGGGGACGTATCCTCATGATTTCATTCAGAACAGGTAATCCACCCATTTCCTACACAAGTGGACACCATCAGCTATTTACAACTGAGAAAAGATAGCCTTATACGTACCATGCTTATGAACAGTTTAGCCATTGTTTCTCATTAACCCTTTAAATGTTCAGTAGTCTTTGCCTTCGAAAACGGTTACAAACATACCCCAACAGTCAGTCCATTGTCAAACTCACTTGGGTCCCTTCATTAATATATAGTAGTAAAAATAATAAGGAATTGGGGTCTGACCAGCAGTATTGATCATAAACGAGCATGGGTAGAGTGCTATAGATTGTGCTACGGATGGTGGAATGAATATAGTGAATATAAATTAACAAGTGTTCGTTTGAGCTACACTCACTTGACAAATTATTAGAAACATCTGTACACCTGCTTATCCATGTAACTATTAATTCAGCCAATCATGTGGTAGAAACACAATGCATAAAGTCATGCAGATGCAGGTCAGGGGCTTCAGATAAAGTATACATCAAACACCAGAAGGAATAAAAATATGATCTCAGTGATTTTGACTATGGCATGATTGTTGGTGCCAAAAGAGCTAGTTTGAGTATTTCTGTAACTCCAGGGATTTTACATACACAACAGTCTCCAGAGTTTACTCAAAATTGTGCAATGAACCAAACACATCCAGTGAGCAGCAGTTCTGTGGATGGAAATGATTTGTTGATGAGAGGGATCACAGGACAATGGCCAGACTGGTCAGAGCTGACAAAAAGGCTATGGTAAATCAGATAACCATTCTGTATAGCTGTGGTGAATAGAAAAGCGTCTCAGAATACACAGCATGTCGAACCTTGAAGTGAATCAGCTACAAAAGCAGAAGACCAGGCCGGGTTCCACTCCTGTCAGACAAAAACAGAAAGCTGAGGCTGCAGGGAACAGAGGCTCACTAAAACTGAACAACTGAAGACTGGAAAAAGCATAGTCTGGTGTGATAAATCTCAAGTTCTGTTTAGGCACATAAAATTTGCCACCAACAACATGAATCCATTCACCCAACCTACCATGTATCAACAGTCCAAGCGGCTGGTAGTGGTGCAATGGTATGATGAATGTTTTTTGGCACACTTTTGGGCCATTAAAACCAATCAATCATTGCCTGAAGGCCACAACCTATATAAGTATTGTTGCTGCACATACAGTATGCATTCCTTCATGGCCACAATTTACCCATCTGCTATTGGCTCTTTCCAGAATGATAACACACCACGCCACAAAACAAACGTCCCAATTGGTTTCATGAACATGAAAATGAGTTCAGTGCTCTTCAGTTCTGTTCAGTTAGCATTAGCCAATAGCACTCCTCTCGAATGCTGTAGAAGGGGAGATTCACAGCATGAATGTGCAGCTGACAAATTTGCAGAAACTGTGACATGCGATCATATCAACTTGGGACAGAATCTCAAAGTATTTTTTTTCCAATCTCTATGCCGTGACGAATTGAGTCTGTTTGGAGATCAAAAGGAGGCACCACTTAGGATTAATAGAGTGCTCCTAATAATTTATCCAGTGAGTGTATATCACAACATAGAGAGCTTCTTGAACTCCTTGGCAGTAGTAATAGTAGATGTAGCCTTCAACCACATTTCAGTCCTCTAAGCTTGGTTCCTAGAAAGTGGGACAAGATGGTCCACATCTGTGATGAATTTAGGGCCACAGTTCTTAAAGTCACTAAAATATCTTCTACATTAAATGGTAGCCAATGTGATGAGCAACTGGGTGTGCCCACTATTTTCTTAGATGATCCCAATCATGTTGTGCTGTAAATTGTTAATTATCCCATTGCAGCACCATCTGCTTTCAGTACAGTTTGTATCCCTCATTTACTCACATGACTCCTTTACATTTCTCAGTTCTCTGTCCTTCAGACAAACATGATAAGGGCAGAGTGACAGAGGTGAAACCCAAAAGAGAGAGATTCAGAGAAGATCTGATAGCAGTGTTTATATTTACAAAGGTTACACATATTTTTACCATAATGTTCTCTAACAGTAAATTGTGTCAGCAGTCTAACCAGAAATCAGACTTGTTAGCGATGTGAACCTCTACTAAAGTGCAATTTGTCTGAAAAGGGGCAGGAAAGACAAACACATCATTTTATAGCCAATAGACTGTTAACCTTTTGCTGGTTCATCTTTTCTGACTGTTAGCCTGGTTCTACTTTTTGTTAATTATTGAAAGGAGAAAATATGAACCGAGTGGGTGGTAGAGTGTCTGCATTTATAAGAAGGGGTTAAATGAAAATAATTATTATTCATTTGAATCAGTCTCAAAATGAGGAACGTTTTCACAGCTCTATTGATCCTGCTAGTTCACACTGGACACTGCACCCTGGTTTCCAGCCCAGTCACAGGTAAGATGTCTTCAGCTTTTACTGAAATGAATTTGAGCTTCTTGTCTAATAATTAACAGACTTTTAGTCTCTTTAGGTAAAAGTACAGAAATGTATTTTTCCTCATAAAAAGTAATTTTAATAGAACACAGGAAACAGGATGAGGAAAAGAGTAGACTTAAGAATTGGAAATGGGTAAAACTCCTGCAAATATTGATAACAATTCTTTACATTTATATGGTGCTTTTCTTGCTACTCGCTTTACACAGTGAGTGTGGAGCCATTTCAACCATCCCTGGAAGCATCCACCTGGAAGTTGAAATAGCAGCCATTATTGCACCAGTATGCTCACCACACATTAGCTGTTAGGTGGTGAAGGGGTGAGAGATAGATAGCCTATCAGAGACAGAGAAAGATTAAGAGGCCAAAATGATCAGGCCGTGGTGGGCAATTTAGTCAAAACATTCGGATCCTTTACGAAGGATGTTCAGGAATCTTTAATGACCACCTAGAGTCAGGGCCTCGATTTAATGTATCATCTGATGGACAGCTCAATATTTTACAGCACAGTGGTGCTGGTCACTGTACTGGATATTGGGATTCAAGTTCAAACCTCAGTGTAAGCACCTCCTGCTGGCCTTGCCAACCCAATCTTTTACTTGTTGGTCTTCGATCCAAGTATTGGCTTAGCTTCCGGCAGATGACCTTTTCTCAAGTGCACGTGGTATGGAATGAAAAGATATGTGAGTCAGTGACTAGTTTTTGTTCTATCTTATATTATAAGGGTTTGATCTATCTCATATTATCAGTTAGTATTGAATAATGTTTGTGGAGGAATAGTCACCTTGTTATTAAGATGAGGTAATGGCAAACTTCACTAAACCAACTTTATTTGGTATTAGGTGTTTCATGGTGAGGGCAGTAGAATTGTCACGTTGTGTCATGTTAATTGGTGACTCTAACGTGGCCCATTATAATAGGATGAGCATTGCTGTGTAGTGGGAAGTTGCCCAAATGGTTCACTGGTCCACTGTCCAGGGTTGATTCTTGGTTTGTGCTTAAGATTTATAAAATCTTCTGGTCAAATAAGGCACTGCAGGTCTCCGCAGCATTATGCAAGGGGTCCCAACAAGGTCGTCCCTGTTTAGTTTACTCACAAAATAATAAAACAAGAGCTCTGCTATGAGCGCCACTATAAAACAACAAAAACTAGTACTGAGGTGAAAGAAAGCCATCTGGCTGTATTAACATCTTCTATAGTGGTTTAGGAAGCTCTGCTCTACGGTGCTGTCGCTTCAGAACTGAACGCCTCCTTCTAGCAGAGATTGGCTTTAAAGGCGAGAGCCTGCTAGGGCACTCGTTCTCTACCCGGGGTGGTAGTACCTGCTTCAGATAAGCCCAGACGGTGATCCACAGACAAGCATGCATAATAGTCTCCATTGCACTAAAATCCAGGAAGAGTAATATGTTGTTTGGCAAGTACACTTGTTACAAAAAACATGAGATGGGCAGTTTTCTCAAAAGATATCAATTACGTCCTAAAGGTTATCATATTAAACAATGAAGCAGAATTATCAATTAGTGAAAAAAGATTAAACTAGTAGGTTGGTTGGACATTTTTCCCTACAAGCAAAAACAGAGTTCCAATAAGGGCAAAGGGGGCAGAGGCTTGAGTCAGTGAATCCTCCTAGCTGTACATTCCGGATGTGTATGCATGTTGTCTGTTTGGAGTTTCATCCAATGATTTTATTATTAATCTAAAATTCCTAACCTCCCGTGATCTGCTTTTTCGTAGCAGAAACAAACAACTTTCTTCTCCAAACAATGTAGTTTTTTTGGGGTGCCTAAAACTGATCAGTGAATTTGATCCCCTCCTGTCTGAACATCTTGCAAAGTACAGGCGCAAAGCCTGTGGAAGGATAAATTACCTGTCCTTCATAACTAGTGACTAGTTTATTCACATCATGTATGTCAAACTTCAGATTTTCATTTTGGATGAAGTTAAAAGTGCCAAGCATTTTTCTACAATTTAGATCTCACTCTCAATGACCCGCTTTCTTTGATCATTTGCTATGGGCAACAGAATATATGGTTCGGAGTGTAACCAGTTAGCATATGCGATGTCAAAAATAAACAAATAATAGCAAAAATAATATATTAAAAAATAATAAGTTGCAGGAACTCCACCTCAACACTCCCTGATTAGTTCATTATTAGATTTAAGGGGCCCAGAAATCCTTCTTGCCTATATCTCAATATGAGGTAAAATCCCGCCCTGACTAGACTTTATTCAGAACAGAATAATCATTTTTACTTTTTAATCACATTTAATCAGATTCTTTTTTTTCCTCATTTCCCATTTCTGTGTGGGGCTGATTTATTTGACCAACGCTGTCCATACAGCCTGCCAATCAAATCCTTTTCTTTCAAGTCTTCTTTAACTTTATCCATCCACCTCCACTTTGGCCTCCCTTGCTTTCTCTTCCCCTGTACTTCCATTCCCATCACTCTTTTGTCCACATATTCATGGACTTTCCTCATAACATATACATATTATCTCTGAAGTGGGCAATGAATAGTATATTCACTTTATCTGTTTTTGCCACCTTACTTCCCTTGAAAATATATGCCCTGGGAATTAAGTAATTGTAGGATGTCACTTTAAGGGGAGAAGGGAATCAAGCTGTGCCTGTAGATCCTTGCATAAACAACCCGTTTCGCAGCGTAAGGGGATAGTCGTTCTTCAAAAAGGAGGGGAAGGAGGAGAGGAGGGATTTCAAGGGGTGCTCTAAAAAGCATGAGAGGCTGAGGGGGTGGATTTGTTTATGTATACATGATTACAAGTGCTGGCTAATAATCGGAGGATGTCTGTGTGTGCAGGACTGCCTTTATTATATATGATTGAAGCTTACATCTTCCGTTTCTTAGTGAGAGAATCTTTAATACACCACCATACTGGCTTTTAGGGCAGGATTCACCTCTAAACCAGTGAGAATACTCCATTATAACTTAACACTAGAATTACCAGAGCCTGTGAGAAAGCTCGTAAATCCGGGCCACCTTAAATCTGTTCGCACCTCTCCCTCAGCGTGTTTTGTCCTGTAAATATGCCGATTACCCCTCCTTGAACCGTCACCTTATCGTGGTGGAGGGGTTTGCGTGTCCCAATGATCCTAGGAGCTATGTTGTCCAGGGCTTTATGCCCCTGGTAGGGCCACCCAAGGCAAACTGGTCCTAGGTGAGGTATGAGACAAAGAGCGGTTCAAAAAAAACCTCTGATGAAGAATAAAAACCTTGGACGACGTTTTCCCTTGCCCGGACGCGGGTCACCGGGGCCCCTCTTGAGCCAGGCCTGGAGGTGGGGCTCGATGGCGGCGCCTGGTGGCGGGCCTGCACCCATGGGGCTCGGCCGGGCACAGCCCGAAGAGGAAACATGGGTCTTCCTCCCCATGGGCTCACCACCTATGGGAGGGGCCAAGGAGGTTGGGTGCAGTGTGAGTTGGGTGGTGGCCAAAGGCGGGGACCTTGGCGGTCTGATCCTCGGCTACAGAAACTGGCTCTTGGGACGTGGAATGTCACCTCTCTGAAGAGGAAGGAGCCTGAGCTAGTGCGCGAGGTCGAGAGGTTCCGGCTAGATATAGGACTCTGGAACCAATCTCCTTGAGAGGGGCTGGACTCTCTACCACTCTGGAGTTGCCCCCGGTGAGAGGCGCCGAGCAGGTGTGGGCATACTTATTGCCCCCCGACTCGGAGCCTGTGCATTGGGGTTTACCCGGTGGGCGAGAGGGTGGCCTCCCTCCGCCTTCGGGTGGGGAAGGGTCCTGACTGTTGTTTGTGCGTATGCACCAACAGCAGTTTGGAGTATCCACCCTTTTGGAGTCTCTGGAGGGGTGCTAGAGGGCATACCTTCTGGGGATTCCCTCGTTTTGCTGGGAGACTTCAATGCTCACGTGGGCAATGACAGTGAGACCTGGAAGGGCGTGATTGGGAGGAATGGCCCCGATCTGAACCCGAGCTGTGTTTTGTTATTGGACTTCTGTGCTTGTCACGGATTGTCCATAACGAACACCATGTTCAAGCATAAGGGTGTTCATATGTGCACTTGGCACCAGGACACCCTAGGCCTCAGGTCGATGATCGACTTTGTGTTCTTGTCGTGGGACTTGCAGCCATATGTCTTGGACACTCGGGTGAAGAGAGGGGCGGAGCTGTCAACTGATCACCACCTGGTGGTGAGTTGGCTTCGATGGTGGGGGAAGATGCCGGTCAGACCTGGTAGGCCCAAACGTGTTGTGAGGGTCTGCTGGGAACGGCTGGCAGAGTCCCCTGTCAGAAGTAGCTTCAACTCCCACCTCCGGCAGAACTTCAACCACGTCCCGAGGGAGGTGGGGACATTGAGTCGAATGGGCCATGTTCCGTGCCTCTATTGTTGAGGCGGCTGACCGGAGCTGTGGCCGCAAGGTGGTGGTGCCTGTCGTGGCGGCAATCCCGAACCCGCTGGTGGACACCGCGGTGAGGGATGCCGTCAAGCTGAAGAAGGAGTCCTATAGGACTTTTTGTCCTGTGGGTCTCTGGAGGCAGCTGATAGGTACCGGCAGGCCAAGCGAACGCGGCTTCGTTGTTGCTGAGGCAAAACTCGGGCATGGGAGGAGTTTGGAGAGCCATGGAGAGCGACTTTGGACGGCTTCGAGGAGATTCTGGTCCACCGTCCGGCGTCTCAGGAGGGAAGCAGTGCAGTGTCAACACCGTATATGGTGGGGATGGTGCGCTGCTGACCTGACTTCGGGCGTGGGTCGGTGGGAGGAGTACTTCAAGACCTCCTCAATCCCACTAACATGCCTTCCAATGAGGAAGCAGAGCCTGGGGACTCTGAGGTGGGCTCTCCCATCTCTGGGACTGAAGTCACCGAGGTGGTCAAAAACTCCTTGGTGGCAGGGCCCCGGGTGGATGAGATACCGAGTTCCTTAAGGCTCTGGATGTTGTAGGACTGTCTTGGTTGACACGCCTCTGCAACATCGCATGGACATCGGGACAGTGCCTCTGGATTGGCAGACCGGGGTGGTGGTCCCCTCTTTAAAAGGGGACCGGAGGGTGTGTTCCAACTATAGAGGGATCACACTCCTCAGCCTCCCTGGAAAAGTCTATTCGGGGTTCTGGAGAGGAGGGTCCGTCGGATAGTGAACCTCGGATTCAGGAGGAACAGTGTGGTTTTCGTCCCTGGTCGCGAACAGTGGACCAGCTCTTCACCCTTAGCAGAGTCCTGGAGGGTGCATGGGAGTTTGCCCGACCGGTCTACATGTGTTTTGTGGACTTGGAAAAGGCATTCGACCGTGTCCCTCGGGAATCCTGTGGGGTGCTCGGGAGTATGGGGTACGGACCCCTGATAAGAGCTGTTCGGTTTCTGTACAACCGGTGTCAGAGCTTGGTCCGCATTGCCGGCAGTAAGTCGAGCCCGTTTCCAGTGAGAGTTGGACTCCGCCAGGGCTGCCCTTTGTCACCAATTCTGTTCATAACTTTTATGGATATAATTTCTAGGCGCAGCCAGGGTGTTGAAGGGGTCCGGTTTGGTGGACTCAGGATTGGGTCACTGCATTTTGCAGATGATGTTGTCCTGTTTGCTTCATCAGGCCGTGATCTTCAGCTCTCTGGATCGGTTCGCAGCTGAGTGTGAAGCGGCTGGGATGAGAATCAGCACCTCCAAATCCGAGAGCATGGTCCTCAGCCGGAAAAGGGTTAAGTGCCCTCTCAGGGTTGGGGAAGAGATCCTGCCCCAAGTGGAGGAGTTCAAGTATCTCGGGGTCTTGTTCACGAGTGAGGGAAGAATGGAGCGTGAGATCGACAGGCGGATCGGTGGGCTCTGCATCGGTCTGTCGTGGTGAAAAAGGAGCTGAGCCGTAAGGCAAAGCTCTCAATTTACCAGTCGATCTACCCTAACCCTAACCCTACCCTCACCTATGGTCATGAGCTATGGGTAGTGACCGAAAGAACGAGATCGCAATACAAGCGGCTGAAATGAGTTTCCTCCGCAGAGTGTCTGGGCTTTCCCTTAAAGATAAGGTGAGAAGCACAGTCATCCAGGAGGGGCTCAGAGTAGAGCCGCTGCTCCTCCGCATCGAGAGGAGTCAGATGAGGTGGCTCGGGCATCTGAATCAGGATGCCTCCTGGACGCCTCCCTGGTGAGGTGTTCCGGCACGCCCAACCGGGAGGAGGCCCGGGAAGACCCAGGACACGCTGGAGGGACTATGTCTCTCGGCTGGCCTGGGAATGCCTAGGGATTCTTCCGGAAGAGCTGGAAGAAGTGGCCGGGGAGAGGGAAGTCTGGGCCTCTCTGCTTAAGCTGCTGCCCCCGCGACCCGACCTCGTATAAGCGGAAGAGGATGGATGGATGGAAATATGCCGATTAAGATAAGCAGCTGGCTATTCCATCCCCCCACCCACCACTGCAGTTCAATTTGCCAAGAAGTTTCTCAGTGCTCAGTGTTTATCTTTGAGTGAAGTGCTGGAGCTTTATTTGGTAAAAAAGTACATCGTCATTTAGAATACATACATTTCATGTGTGTTCAGTGCCGTCAACAATCTCTGTAAAAACTTTGTTAACACAGAAATGTTTTTCATGTATTACTACTAAGTGACAAAATGTAGACGTGAAATATATAATGTGTGAAACCTGAAATACAAATATGAAATAAACACTTTCACAAAAGGTGCAAGTATAACAAAACAAGTGCACTTTTATTCAAGATTTAAACCAAAGTAAAAAGAAAACAGGTTACGGATAGGCAGTTGATATGACAGCTTGTGTGGTGCAATGCTAAGAACTGCTGCCTTTCAATCAAGAGGTCGCAGTTTCGATATCAGCTGCTTCAGTAATTTACCGTTTTGAGTAGTGAGCTACTCTTATTGTTTATATCATACAATAAAAACATACATTTGATTTGTGTCTGTAAATTTATAGTACTTGGGTGGGTGTGAGTGTTGTGCGTGACTGAGAATGTCTGTGGATGTGAATTGTTTTTATTCCGTTTTATTCTTGAGTGTTCCTGCTAACGCTCACTTAGCATGCGCCTTCTGATCCATGATGTCAAATTGCTCTGACAAAAAAGAGAGACTTAAAGATATATATATATATATATATATATATATATATATATATATATATATATATATATATATATATATATATATATATATGACATTTGGAATAATTCATTTTATGACCTGTATTGTACATTTTGGAAAACATTGTTGCACTAATGCAACATTATATTCATTTGCATACCTTCATGCAGTTGTAGTCATGACGTGACTGCATTTGTTTTTTTTTTTTTTCCGATCTTGGCCAGTGTCCACATGTTGCTGCATGTTGGTATCTGTTTTCAACTCCAGGAGATGCAGAGGATAGAATATTACAGACAGGTCAGTTTTGTGCTATATACAATCATCAGATTCAAATGTTAACAGTTCCCACACATACCCAAGGACCGTCCTTCTTACATTTATGACACATGTATAAGGTGTGAAGCCTGAAGTCCAAATATCAAAGAAACACTTTCACAAAAGGTACAAATATAACAGAACAGGTGCACTACTATTAAAGAATATAACTGCAGTAAAACAACCCGCGTTAGGGAGCAACATTGACACACATTTGCCAAAAGAGTTTCAGTGGCACAACGGAATCAGCTGTTGACTGGTAGTCTAAACTTCACGCGTTTGATCCCAGACGAGCCATTTTGAGAAGTGAGCTGCACGTATTTTTACTATTTTAGAATAAAAACATACATTTGATTCCAGTCTGTAAGAGCCGGTGTAATTTATGATACTTGTAAAGGTTACCTTTGTTTTTTTTTTTATTCAGTTTTATTCTCTCAGCCGCATTCAGGATCCCAGCCCCCCAACCTCGTATTTGACACTGCTGTTTTCACATAGATGTGCTATAACAGAGGTAAACTCAAATTATGACTGGCTCTTATATACAAAAAACGGTGCATGTGCCCAAAACATTAACATTCATATGTTACTTACATAAATGCCAGATCGAATCTTATTTACCTTTATTTATTTACTTACTTCCTACAGTGTAAAGTCACAAGTAGAGTGCATAGCATATACAAAGTACAGCGATGGCAGTAGTGCATTCGTCGTCATGATTTGAGTTTACCTCTGTTATAGCGCGTCTATGTGAAAACAGCAGTGTCAAATGCGCCTGCAGGGGGAGGGGGGCTGGGATCGTGAACGCGGCTGAGATAATAATAGCGGAATAAAAAAAAACAAAGCTAACCTTTACAAGTATCATAAATTACACTGGCTGTTACAGACTGGAATCAAATGTATGTTTTTATTTTAAAATAGTAAGAATACGTGCAGCTCACTTGTCAAAACGGACTTGTCCAGGATCAAACTCGTGAAGTTTAGATTACCAGTCAACAGCTGATACCGTTGTGCCACCAAAGCGCTCGTAACAAATGCTTGTCAATGTCGCACCTTAATGCAGGTTGTTTTTCTGCAGTTATATTCTTGAATAGAAGCACACTTGTTCTGTTATATTTGTACCTTTTGTGAAAGTGTTTCTTTGAAATATGGAATGTCTACATTTTTTTCAATTATTACTAAAACATGAAAACGTTTCTGTTTTAACGATGTGTTTACACAGATCATTGTAGACACGAATACACATGAAATGCAAGTGTTCCAAATAACGATATAGTATTTATAAAAGGTGTCATTTTGCTTGACTTCTCACTCTATACAACTCTAAGCAACTGACACGCAGGTAACCAGACTTGAGCTGAGAAAACTGTGCGGGGTGGGGGGATTTGATGGCAGGCTGCTTGCTGTTTGCTGCTTATCGACACATTTACAGGACAAAAGACGCTGACGGAAAGGTGAGAAGCGATTTAAGGTGGGATGGATCTACGAGTTTTTTCATAGGCTCTGGTAATTCTAGTGTTACAAGGAAAGCACACCAATATTCCATTTTACCTCTAATCTGGATTTAACTGTGGAATACCCATGCGAGTTGGATCGTTGAGATAAACATTTGGATAAGGATATTTGTTAAAAAAATGGGACTGGGGATGGTTTATGGTGGGGTATAAGGTAGGTGTGTATATGTTTAACATATATATGTGTATAAATGTATGTGATGATTACATTTATGTTCTGTTTGTAAGTAAGTTCTTCTCCTGTTTTTTGTTTCAGCGCAAGTACAGTTCCATTATAGAGGTGGTTACTCAGTTGTATTCCCATTTAAACCATTATTTGTTTATTTGTTCAGATTACTTCGTGTATGATATTCTAAGAGGAAATTATGTACATAATTACGTTTGGATTTTTGTAATATATGAACTGATTGTTTGATTCAGTTTATTTGGTCTGGATGGTTATTTTCTATCTCTAAAGGTCAACATCATAAAAGGGGATCAAATTAGGGCTAAGGTCCTGTCCATTTCCAAACTTATTAGAATTAAACTCTTACTAAGGGTAGGATGTTCTCGTGTGTGTCGTGTACATCTCACCACAATTAATTAGAGGAACTCACTAAACCTCAGCAGGGCTGTGGAGTCGGAGTCGAGGAATCGGAGACAATTTTGGGTACCTGGAGTCGGAGTCGGCAAAAAGTTAACCGACTCCGACTCCTACTAAATTTAAATGGGAATTAAAAAAGTAAGTTGAAATGTCCCAATTCACAAACAGTCATAATGAACTACTTCTCTGCTGTAAGAATAAAGCCCAATGCATGCAGTGCATAATGTTACCACAAAACAAACATGTCAAGTAACCATGAAGCATGCTTTTCATTGACTGTATGCGTCACTATATGGGATGTAATGCACAGGTAAGGTGCAGCACCGCTTTCCATTGTGTCGTGTTCCACTGTTACAGGGAACTGTGAACCTAGCCTAAAGCCCCCCCATACATTTACAGATGCACTGCCGATTTTTCGGCCGTTCAACGAGTCATCACACGTCAAACGCCTGAAAAATCATCTGGTGTGTTCTCAGCTCCGGCTCCCCTTCGCTATGCGCTAGTGAAGGGGGCCGAAGGAGCCGAGAACACAGATCTCCCTACCTGTCTCCAGCAGAGGCTCGTTCTGTTGATAAGCTGGCTGGTGAGTGACACAATGCACTAAACTTCCGGCTGGCTGACAGAGGAGACAGCCACTGCAGCAGACAGAGGCATCACCTTACTTTGGATGGGGGCGGTGGTCGAGATTTTCGGCAAGCTGGATCTGCCCGTCCATGTGAACACCCGCAATCTGCGGCTGCCAATCAATTGACGCGATTGTACACGCACATCGGTCAGTGGCAAAATCAGGTCGGTTTGCAGGACTAGAGACACTTGTATAAGTGTACTACCAGAAACACCTCCACAGGAGGAACTTCAAAGCACTAGTGGAAACTCAGGATCATCCTCTTCAAATGAAGAGTTAGATTTTGATTCCTTTTTGGACAAAATGGAAGGAAAAGGAAAGCGACGTTGCATAAGCAATAAAGAACCAGTCAATGTCCAAATAAAGAAATTCCGGCAGGAGTTTTTTAAAGAACTAAAGGAAGTTGAAAAGTATGATCACTCATCAAAACTTAGTGCTGAAGAAGCCATCCTTGTGTATCCAGAGATCATTGGTGATGTGGCTAGAATTGTAACGGCAATGCCACCCACCCAAGTCAGTGTTGAAAGATTATTTTCAGCTCTGAAAATAATCAAATCAGATTTAAGAGCCTCTATGAAAGAGAATCTGGCTGAAGCAATTCTGTTTCTTAGAACTCTACACTGATTTTAGATTGCATGTAAAGGGAACCCGAGGTCAGAGGAATATGGAGGCTGCCATATTTATTTCCTTTCCTTTAACTATAACTGTATTCCAAGTTTAATATAGGTTTTCCAGATATTGTTTTTAGTTCATATAGTTAAGCTTTTTTTTTGTTTTAAAAGTTAAAACTACCAAAGAATGTGGTTTGTATTTTTGAACCAATACATTTCCTGTTCCTGATTTTTATGCCTGCTATTACTATCCAGACACTTGTTTAAAAAAAATAAATAAACAAAACCTTGTTTTCATTGTGTTTGTCTTTAATCTGGCATTATAGTAGAGTGTTGGCTTCCTAGCCAGTAGTGGTGAAATGAAATGTATGTTGCCTTCCTTTCCTTCAATGGATGTAGAAAATACATTAGCATAGTATATACATACAGAGGAGTCGGAGTCGGGGAGTCGGAGTCGGAGTCGGAAGATTTAGAAACTGAGGAGTCAGAGTCGGAGCATTTATCTACCGACTCCACAGCCCTGCACCTCAGCCTACTTTCCAGTACTTTCATAGAGGTCTCTACCACTTTTGCAGAACCTCTGATTGTCTCATTTCTTTTCCTGTCCTATATTGTATCTCCACACATCTATCTCAACATTCTCATTTCTGCCATGTTCTTACCACTGTCTTTAAAACCTTACCTTTAACCTTCTCCTTAATTCTTCGATCACACAATATCTCATGATAACTTCTTCCTATTGTCCCATCCTTACTGCACTCTATTGGCTACCTCTACATTTAATTCTCCATCCTGGGCTACCACTGATCCTAAATATTTAAATTAATCCACTCTTTTCAAGTACTCTGACTGCAGGCTAACTTTTGAATCCTGATCATCATTAAACTCCATATATTTTGTCTTCTTCCTATTTATCTTCAACCCTCTATCCTCCAAAGCCTTTCTCCATTCTTCCAACTTCGTCTTTACTGGAGCTACACAGCACAATGTCATCAGCAAAAAACCTGCACCAAGGTGATTGGTCTTTTATCCTATTACTCAACACATCCATAAACCGATTAAACAGGTAAGGACTTAAAGAAGATTCCTGGTGCAGACCTACTTGAACTGGGATTTTGTCTGTTACCCCAGCACTGCTTTTAACCTGAGCACTTACTTCCTAATACATATCCTGGACAATCCTCATATACTCTTCTGGCACTTCTTTCTCTCTCATGCACCCCCAGACTTTCAATCAAGTTAATACTATCAATCAATAATTGATTATTTGCACTGAAATGCTTAAAGTAATTACAACTTCTTTTATTTTTAGTTAAACCAAATGTCTGCACTTTGCCTGAAATTGTCCATGGCTATATATTTAATACAAAGAATGAATATTTCCCAGAAGAAATATTATATTTTGCCTGTAAGACTGGATACAAATCAGACACCAGAAGTTGGTGGGGTGGAACGCACTGTAAATTTGGAGAATGGCAACCCACACCTAAATGTATTGGTAAGTGGATTTAACACTTTCTTTTGACATTAGAAGACATTTATTTCTATAGCACATTTTCATACAAATGATGTAGCTCCAAGTGCTTTACAAGATGAAGAAAAAAAAGTTAATAAAAAAGAAAAATATAAAAATAACATTATGCAATACTGAGTAATAAAGAATAAAGTAAGATAAGATAGGAATGAGGACAGAAAAAACAACAACAACAAAAAAAGTCCAGTGGGTTGGAGGAAAAAAGCAAAATCTGCAGGGGTTCCTAGGCCACGAGACCACTCAGCTCCCACTGGGCATTCTACCTAAAATACTGTAAATGACCTCAATCAGTCCTCATTGTGTTCAGGGTTCACATGGAAGAATTTGATGATGATGGTCATGTGGACATCTGGCCTTCAATCCATCAATGTAGGGACTTGTATGGTTGCCCTGATTAGGTGGTGGTGGTAGTGCAGATCACCAATACAGAAAACCAGAAAAAGAACAGCAGAATAAGTAGGGGTTAGTATGGATTGCGGAGCCATGATAAAAATGATAACTCAATTTGTATACAGAATATCAGGGTTACACTAAAATGAAGCTGTGAAAAAGCTATGTTAAAGTAATGGGTTTTTAGCAGTTTTTTTAAAGTGCTCCAGCATATTAGCCTGACAAATTTCTATTGGTAAACTATTTCAGATTTTAGGTGTTTAACAGCAGAAGACCACCTCACCACTTCTTTTAAGTTTAGCTCTTGGAATTCTAAGCAGACAATCATTTGAATATCTAAGGTTACGATTTAGAGTGTAAAGTGTAAGGCATTCCAAAATATAGGATGGAGTGAGATTATTTAAGGCTTTGTAAACCATAAGCAGTATTTTAAAGTCAATTCTAAATGGCACAGGTAACCAATTAATGACATCAAAACTGGAGAGATGTGCTTGGATTTTCTTTTCCTACTTAAGATTCTTGCAGCTACATTCTGCACTAGTGGCAATCAATTGATATCTTTCTTGGGTGGTCCTGAGAGGAGTGCGTTACAGTAATCTAATCAACTAAAAACAAAAGCATGAACTAATTATTCAGCATCTTGCAAAGTTATAAGAGATCTAAATTTTGCTATATTTCTTAAGTGAAAAAATGTTTCTCTAGTAATCTTATTAATATTTGATTTAAAGGTTTAGGTTAGAATCAATAATTACCCCTAAATTATTTACCTCTGTCTTGATTTTTAAGCCTAATGGATCAAGTTTATTTCTAATACCCTCATTATATCCATTTTTGCCAATCACTAAGATTTCTGCTATCTCCTTGTTTAGTTTAAGAAAGTTACTACTTATCCATTCAAATACATAAGAAAGACACTGTGTCAGTGAACCATCAGTGGTCATCAGCATAGCTGTGGTAGCTCACATTATGCCTTGAGATAATCTGACCTAATGGAAGCATGTTGATCTAAAAGAGCAGCGGACCCAGGATAGAGCCTTGTGGAACACCATATAGAATAGTATGTGTCATCGAAGTATAATTAACACAGCTAACAAAGAATTTTCTACCTTTTAAGTAAGGTTCAAACCAATTTAAGACATTGCCAGAGAAGCCCACCCACTGGCAAGGCAAATTATAAAAATATTGTAATAAATGGTATCAATACGGCACTCAGGTTTAAGAGGATGAGAACAGATAAACGGCCTCTATCTAACCCACAAGTCATTTATTACTTTAACGAGTGCAGTTTCTGTACTATGATTTGTTCTGAAACCCAAATGAAACTTGTCAAGAATAGAATGTTTATTCAAGTGACTATTTAGCTGCGTAATGACTGCCTTTTCTAGGATTTTACTCAATAAAGACCGGTTAGTAATAGGTCTAAAATTGTCAAAAACAGAGGAGTCGAGATTAGTTTTCTTAAGCTGGGTTTTAACAACAGCCGTCTTAAGACAGTCTGGGAAGACCTCCGTATCTAATAATGAATTTACTACTGTATGTCAAGCACACTATCAATTAGCATGCCAGATATTTTTTGGAGGGTCTCAGTTGATAACTTATTCTATATAGATTGGGTAAATCTATTTTGGTGAAAGAATTTAATTAGCTTAAAATGGAATACTGGGATTTAATAGGATCGGTACTGTGGGGACGTACTATACTATTTCTATTATCATTAATTTTGTGATTAAAAAATATAGTAAAAGCCTCACAATTTTCACTGGAAGCATTTTGGAGGCATTCCTTTGAGTGACATGGGTTTAGCAAATTGATCAATAGTCGAAAAGAAAACTCTTGGATTTCCAGCATTGTTATTTATAATTGCAGAGAAGTAGCACTGCCTCTCAAGATGAACTATGTTGTTGTATTCTGTTATTTTAGCCTTTAATAATTCATAGTGGACAATCAATTTAGTTTTTCCCCATTTAGCTCAGCTCTCTGGCATGTTTTCTTTAAATTAGAAACTCTTTGGGTCTTTCATGGTGTAACAATGCTGGAGGATTTTAAAAATTTTCTTTGCAGGAGCAATTATGTCAGTTACATCTTTCACTTTAGCATCAAAATTTACTATTTACATTATTATCAAAAATGTAGTAAGCACTACAAATGGACTAGTTGCTTAAAATTTTAGTAAACTTTGAAGCTGCAATCTTTTAATTTTTTAACAATATGCTTCTCATTAATTTTATCCATCAGTATTTCTATATTAAATAGAAACTGATATCCACAATTTGCCTCACATCAACTTTTAATCCTTTAGTAATCACCAAATCCAACCTATGCCCCCCATTGTGTGCTGGCTGACTAACATGCTGGCTCAGATCAAAAGTGTGCAGGACATTCATGAATACTTTTGCTTTCAGGTCACACTGATTATCAATATGAAAATTAAAATCACCAATTATTAGGAACCTGTCATAGTTAGTTATTATAATTGACACCAAGTCTGAGAATTTGTCAAAGACACATTATATTTAGAAGGTCTATACATGGACAATACTAGAGACTGAGAAAGTCCTTGAATAACAATGACAAAATACTCAAAAGATGTGAAAGTACCAAAGCTGACATCTTTACATTTCAACTGACTTGAATAAATATTTGCTAAACCACAGCCTTTCTTACCTTGCGAAACAGCATGAGGAAAAATGTAATTCAGATGTGCAGATTCAATTAAAACAGCTGCACTATCAGAGCGAAGCCACGTTTCACTTAATGTAAGAAAGTCAATTTTCCTGTCATTAATAAGATTGTTGATAGAAAAGGTCTTGTTGGTTAACACTCTAACATTTAATAAGGCCGTATTTAAGGTCTCGGAAGAGCAGAACTGAACTACCACAGCATTACGGCTGTTTGAAATGGTAATTAAATTATTTGTTTTAATGCTGCTTTGTGCGGATTTTTTATTTAATCTATAGCCTGTTGTTATAGTTTTAATAAAGTGCACATATGAGCTATGTTATATGGGTTGGTTATATGGGTTGGAGGCAGTGGCACTGACCAGAAAGCAGGAGACAGAGCTGGAGGTGGCAGAGTTAAAGATGCTGAGATTTGCACTGGGTGTGACGAGGATGGATAGGATTAGAAATGAGGACATTAGAGGGTCAACTCAAGTTGGATGGTTGGGAGACAAAGTCAGAGAGGCGAGATTGTGTTGTTTTGGCCAGGTGCAGAGGAGAGTTGCTGAGTATATTGGGAGAAGAATGCTAAGGATAGAACTGCCTGGTAAGAGAAGAAGAGGAAGGTTTAAGAGAAGGGTTAGGGATATGGTTAGAGAGGACATGCAGGTGATGGGTGTAACAGAACAAGATACAGAGTACAGAAAGATATGGAAGAAGATCTGCTGTGGCAATCCCTAACGGGAGCAGCCAAAAGGAGAAGAATAGAGATGAAATGGTAATTAAATTATTCATATTTATGCCGCGGCCTCTTCGAGAAGAGATCCCAGTTGTCCACAAAACCAATGTTTTGTTCCTCGCAGAACTGTTTCAACTAGTTGCTTAATGCCAGCAGATGACTGTAGTACTCATCTGATCTTCTAGCCAGAGGTAAGGGACACAAAATGAAGATTCTCACAGCCGGGGTCCTCTGCTTCGTGGCATTAATAAGTGTTGCGAAATCCACCTTAAATTAACATAAAATATCTCTTGCTGCATGCAGTGCGCTGTCACCGCTTGTTAGCCGTCTCTACCGAGTGGCTGCAGGTCTGTTTTCTGAAAAGCACACAAAGCAATGCTTTCATACATAAACCAACATAAAACTTTTGTTGCTGGTTCTGTGGCCACTCTTGCTGAGTTTCCTCCACCTCTGACAGCAGCAGCAGCGGCTCCAAGGGGGAGGCAGTGGTACAGACAGAGTAACACAATCTACTTTGTAACTCTTGTCACTATAAGTGGCAGTCCTCCCAGGCAAACATTGCCATAGGTGCATCAGCTACTTAAATGTGTTCAGCACCACAATCAGCTGGTAACCGATCATCTGCTGCAGGTAAAACACTTTTGTTTTAGATCTCAATCTTCAGATTACTTGTGCCAAAGTTGTAGTCCAACAAGTCAGGATCAAATTCAGAATAATTAAATATGCGCAAAACGACATCCAGAGTATTTTGCTTTGCGCATTTGCTTTGCACTCTCGGTCTGTCAATGCCATTTTTGCTGTTGTTTGCTCATCACTACTCTTGCACACGCAGGGATTAGATACATTACTCCAAGCAAAGACAGTCTATCTTTACTATAAAAGCGATTTTTTTCAGTGTTTACAGCTGATTATTTCCCTCACCCTTCCTGTCAACAAAAGTTAAGGGTGAACATTATATATGAATTTCATTTTTTTCCTGAAAATTTTGTGCTAAATCAGAATGTGCATTATTCACAAGTGTGTATTATATGTAAGATTTTATGATATATCTCTGTTTTAAAGCAAGAGATGAGTTGTGGGGAGCCTTACGTTTATATGGACCAGACTGTGAAGCGAGACAGACATGATAGGACATAAAAGTGCCAAAAATGTTTTATTCATGTGGGAAAATAGGGAAGCCATCCTGTCAGACACTCAGAGCACTGGTCTGGATAGTAGGATCCACTAGGGAAATTACTTTTTTTTTCTTTTTCCTTTTCTTTTTGTAAAATTTGTGTTCTCCATATAATCATCCTTTTTCTTTGTAGGTTTGGCAAATAAGCAACAATAATTAAACACCACGCACTCTAATAACCACACTATCAATAACACTCTGGTTATTTTGAGTTTGGATATAAAACATACAGTAGATACAGAAAGAATTCAGAATCCTCCTGTCTGAAAACATATTTGCAAGAACAACAACAATGCATTTGCTGTATTGCCAAAAATCACCCAAGGGATGCCTAAATGGGCTTTAACAGGCCTTGTTTATTGATAGCCCCCCACCCTTCACTTCCTAAGAAGACAAGGTAAACTCCCCTCTCAAAAAAATCTTGTTGGGGGGAAAAAAATAGAAGAAATCTTGGAAAAGGCAATTCAGAGAGTGACTCCCTTCTATGAAGTTTGGGTATGCAATGGGTGTCAAATAATGGGGTAAATACAAGAGCTAGACAGACATGGCCACCTCAGAAATACAATACAATAATAGAAACTACAAGGCAAAATGCAGGAATAGATTATATCACTCAGTAATTACAGATCTATCACATATGAGGATACAGATTTGTTCAAATACATAAAAAATAATACAAATGAAAAACAACAGTATCTGTCAATCTGCCAATTGTTGAACTACAGTCAGATTGTAGAAAAAAAGTCAGACAAACCAGATACTGTCAGAGTCCTGAAGACCACCCTCTTGCCCCCCATTGGTCATTCTACAGCTGAGTCCGTGCTTGGCTGGCCAATCTGATGAAAGGTCCCTTCTACCTGATGATTCCAGTGTTCCAATCTGAGAGAACTTTTCCATGGCAGGCAAACAACTTGGCAGTAGAGCAGTGGCACCAAGTGCCACATGAGCATACCTAGATTTGTATAGGTACTTATTAAGTATATTACACCCATAAAATATTTCCACAGGTGCACATTAGTGTTATGTGAAGGTGATGTGACTTAATGTATGTCCTGTTTTTATTAATGGAGTATCTTGGAGTTTAAAGACTGTTACTGATAAAACAATTCATGATTTCTGTAAGCAATAAAGCTAATACTATTTGTAATATGGCTTACCAAAAAGTCACCACACATGACCTAAGTCTTGTTTGGTATAAAGTAAGCATTTTGGAGTTGATTCGTGATGTAGCTAAGAGAAGGGGTGAATATTTTCATGCTATGGAGAGCACACATTGTATTAATTGGGTATCCGGGACATTACTGTTAAAGTTCTGGATTAGCATCAATGCTAATAAAAACTTCCTTTTGTATTGTGGCCTATTTTTTTCCCATATACTGTATCCTGTTTTTCTTTTTTTATTTAAATATTTAATTCCTGCGGTGCAACAGCCAAAATACATTCCCAGAAAAGTTTTGAGACTTTACGTAAATGTAACATCATTTCAGAACTGATTTCAGAGTGATCACAAAAAATGTTGAAAAATGATAAAAATTTGAAAGCTACACAGAATAATATGACAATGTACATATAATTTGTTTTTAAACTGTTGTCATTTTCTTAATTCCTCTTTCAAACAGATGAAAGAACAAATTGCCCTGACCCACCACGTGTGGAGAATGCCATAATCACACAATTACCTAAGCTCTTTGTTAATCAAGACACCGTAGAATATGTCTGCATACACACAAATGAAAGGCACAACATTACCTGTATAAATAGGACCTGGACGAGGGCACCTTCTTGTCGTAAGTATTAATTACATTTATTATGTTTTGATCAACTTTTTTTCAAGAACAGCATGGTTTTACAATTGTTCAATGACAGAGATCAAAAGTTCAGGCTCTTTTCTGAGACATTCCTGATTGCCTCACTGTATGCATAATAAAATGTCTGATACGGGAATATTGGAACTATCACTTGGAAGTGGGGTGGCAAAAATAATTCCTCCTGGAGACAAGTCCATTATGCCCCAGACTACAGTTCAGACTAAATTAGCTCAAGGAGAACATAAAATACATTACCCCACCTTCTGGATTTCTGGTGAGATTGTGCCATGTTGTACACTCACATCTCATCTTTTTTGGGTCGGCACAAATGCTGTAAAGGCTTAAATGTACAGGATTACTAGAAGCATCAGGGGAGTAAAACTGCCAGCGACTTTAAAATATGAAGACATGATCACTAAACAAAAAGGTCAATACAGTGATTGTGATTTTTTCCTTCCTAAGATTATTGTAAGACCCATTTATTTTTATTTAGGTTATGTTAGATTGATAGAAGTATTTTCTTAGTTATATTAAAATGTTTGCCTATGTATTAATGCATAGTACATTGGAGATTCTATTTTAACCCCCAAAAACTAAACTGTAATGAAATATTCTAATTGTTTCTTGTCCCTCTGACTACAGATTAGTCCCAGTTTATGATCTGCCTTGCAGTTGCTAAAGTATGGAGGTCAAACAGTTTCAAACCATACCGTATATGCAGAATATACTAAGTGAAGCCTGCATAGGTTTGTCATTGATAAATAACATACACTTTAAATATAGAAAGTAACTGAAATTTAACAAGAAAAAATAAGATTGTAGAAGAAACATTTTTTCCTTTTATTCTGAGTGTATAACTTTTTTGTTTCACAATGTATTAAGCTACTAGCAGCAGTGCTAATAAAATGTGAGCTGAATAATGCCAAAAAAATTACACAAAATGAAGATTTATCAGCATTTTAATATGTCATACATTACAACCACCACCAGCTTCAAATTTTTAGCATTAAAAGCAGAAACACAAATGAATATTCATACATTTCCAATATTTGTTCAATAGAGAGAGGTTGGGAGCATGCAGTGATACAGCACGTTACTGTACCCAACACACAACAAACTACTTCAGGATCCCAAATTAGGACCCAAGTGTAACCGTGCAATGGGTGACACCTCAGCACCACACTAGTTCAATTGGAATGGAACAGTGTGAGGTGTTTTACAATGGCTGGAGTGCTAATTCTGCCACCAAGCTCCAAATTTTCTCTTGCAGGTTGCAGGACCTGCTTGCAGTGCTGGATGCAGGTTAATATCATACCCAGGACATTTTGTTGGTTAAGGGCCTTGCTCAAGGGCCCAATGGAGTGGAATCGCTTTTGGCATTTATGGGATTCAAATCAGAAACCGTCTGATTGCCGGTGCAGATCGCTAGCCTTAGAGCCACCACAAATTCACATTCCCTTTAAACTGTCTGAAGATAAAAAAAATCTATCAATGTTCTCTTACAGGGCTCTAGCATTCAAGCCCCAAATGCAGTACTGAAAAGTTTGGGCTTCACATGCATACACCTAAGCAAAAGTGTACCAAGAACTCGAAGGGCCTGCCTTAGCAACTTGAAAGCAGCCTAGTGGTGCCTGACACAAAGAAATAATCACATATTCTAAAAAGAAATATCTTTTTATATAGAAAATTACATTGAGCATATTATGACAAAATGTAACATAAAATCTTAAAAAATTAATGAATGGGCCTCAAAATGAATAAATGCCAAAGTGTGTTTCAAAAGCATACCTCACCTGATGCAGCCAAGACCCAAATTCAAAAGGCAGCCTTTCAGGCCTGCTTCAAGCCTCAAAAAGAATCCTAGGATTTAAAAGTACAAAAACTTCAAAAATACTTAAAAATGACCAAAGGACTGGGCAACCGTAAACTTCTGGTTTAAACAACAAAAGGCAAAACAAAGTTATTGTATTAATTAATATATTTAAATATTCAAAATAAAAGGAACAAACAGGCAAAGCAGGAAAAACATCAAAATGTTAACAAATTGTAAATAAAATAAGATGTGAGCTACCACATCACTGTGAAAGGCAACACAACAGGTGGTCAATGAGCAGGGACAAGCGCTGAAGAGTAGAGGCAGCACCAGATGAGGAGGTGCACATGCAGCACAGTTTTATATGTTGAAGTTGCTCACAATTGACTCTAAAAATCTGTGCGGACTGCTGATGTGTCAATCATAATCAGTCGATCAGGCCATTTGTAAACATATTCTGTGAAATATGTACATGTTGCTGTAATATTTTAAATCAATATAAACAGAAAATATTAATTTCTATTTCACTTCATATTTTATGTACCGAAATGTTGGAACAATGTTGTTTTGCTTTTCACAAATAAATACTAAAGCAGCACCACAACTTTGGAAAACATTCCTTTCTTTGGGTTTTCTTTCTCCGAGCAGAACAAGACAATGCCAGGTGGGAAGATACACAGGTAATAAAACACAAGAAAACTGTATAAAAGGGAAGACTTGAAGAGCCCTATTTAAGAAAACAGAGATTAAGAAGTGAAAGGTTCCAAAGATTTGAAATTATAAAGGCTGTTTAAATCATAGATTTGAGCTGTGTAGAATTTATTCTTTGACAAGAAAAAAGGGTTGCTGAATAAAGCTGATTAAAGGATAATCACGTACAAATGATTACAGGTATTTCTTCAGATAATCAAAAATGTTGTATTCTTGGCCTCTTTATGCTTTTTTATATTAATGTCTTTCTAAGAATAAAGCTTTGTTTAACGCTGAAGCTTTATAAGATATATAATTTAAATTAAATGTATCTTATCCCTAAACTATTACATGTGAATGGACTAACACTCAACCTGTTGGTCATTATGTTAAAGTCAGATTGAATATTAATAAGATCATTCTTCTAGTACATTGAACTGCTTATGAAACTACTACTAATGAATAACGAGATGCACAACCATCTACAGTATATGAAAATACATCTATAGTATAAGACTGTTATCCCAGCATATCACTATAAGTAGAAGAGGAATGCTTAATCACAGGATGAAAGTGATCTATCAGAACCATTTGTATTGTGTGGAATTTACTTTGAGGACAAACAGAAATAAAAAGAAATAAGGAAACATTTCACCCCATGTCATATTACATCCATCAGATTACATCCAATCCAAACATTCTGCCATGCAGACGTCTTCTTGTATTAGGGGACGCTTCAGTTGATCTACTTGTTAATAATAAGTTGAACAATAATTCAGCTGAACAGAGGAGTTACTTTCTGTGCTACGTAAAGTGCTAATTCTGTTCTTTGCATCTGTGAAAAGATCCAGAGAAATGATTTAGAGTTGCTGCGCTGATCAGGCTCTTCATTTAGAGTGCAGTCAAATAGCCATGATCTTATGAAACATCAGCAAGTTGAACTGTGCCCTTTATAAATAAGAATGGCAATCCTCAAAATTGTCTCAAGGCTCTGACGTTTCAGATAAATACATGGGATGCAGTGCTTTCATGGGCCAACAGAGGGCACCGTTTTCTTAGTAGTCACAAAATGTTTACCGTATACTGAAAGTCAGTCGGAGGATAACTTAGAATCGATTTAGTGTGACTTTTACAATCCTGTTACCATAGTCTAAGCTCAGAAGGAGAGCTTAGGGTGAAGGCTTACTGGAATATGTTTCTGCAAATCAAACATTTTACACAGAATATATAGCTATTTTATACTGCAACTAGATTTTTGAAAATGATGAATCTTTATGTCAAAAATGGCATGATCTACAGTAGAACTGCAGCTGATTGCAGAAACACTAATTGTTAAATATTTTAAACTTGAACTCTAAATGCTTAAAGAATGCCTAAGAATTTATTAAATACATGTTTAGATTTCATAATATGTCAATTACTAGATTCAAATAACACAAGGTAAGTAGAAGTCTTGCAAAGTTGTTTTCATTAGGTTGTGTTTATTTCCTAATTGCAGTGTTTTTTGAGAATGTATGGGTCAATGTGTTGTGGTCAAAATAAAATACTACAGGTTCCCAGAGGAAATGTTGGAGCACCAACCTTGTCGTCCTGGTTTAATGCGGTCTAGTAAATGAAACAAAAAGGACCACTATGCACACCTATATTTTGATCAACAAAAATTGTAAGCCAAGCTTTTCTGGCAATTGTTCAACTAGTTTTTTAGAGGTTCATTCTTTGGCTCAGTCAAGTTAAAACTGACCGCCTCTCTCAGACAGCAGTGGGCTTTAAAGGCGGAAGACAGGAAGGGGATCGTCAGTTGCCTTCAATGGGCATCTTATTGCTGCTGCAGAGGGGAAAGAAGAAGAGAAAGTTAGGGTGACTGACCTCTCTCGGCCTGGGTGGTATTACCTGTTTTGGATGAGTCCAGAGGATGATCCACAGACACACATGCTTGATAGTGTGTATGTCTGTAGTGCAACTAATCATACCTATTGGGTATTTACGGTTAATTTTTATTAGTTTTCACATTATATTAAAAGATTATTTTATCCATGCTATAAATGCTGGACTGGCATTCCAACTGGGATTGAGAGTGAGGCCTTACCTGGCTGAGAGGCCATAATTGATGGACTACCCATGTGGTGGTTTACTCCAATAGGATGGCTGTAGGTTCCTATCCCATATAATATCATATGTAGATGGGAGGAGATTGGTTGTCAGGGACAGTTTATCCCCCCTGGCAAAAGGTACCAGTGCTACTCTGCTATTGTCCCAGTTTGAATTCCCACAGAGTTTCATGGGACATGTAGCTTGGAAGGGCAACCATTTCAGTATCCCTGACTGCAACCAGATGGCGCTACAGGGAGAAGGTCTCTCTACTTTGGAGATCTTCCACATGACCCAGAAGTGCATCTGCCATGTTACATCATGACATTGGAAGGGCTTCTGGGTCTAACATGAAAGGAGCCATCTTGCCTCACTTTGGAGAGTTGAAATTGGAGGAATGGAATGGATGAAACTCACCAAAGGATTAGAAGGAAAGAATTTTTATTCAATTGTAGTTATTAGACTTTGAGCTGTGATTGTCTCTTTAACGAAGGTACTGTGCAAATAATATTTATTTGAACATGTGACTGTATTGGGTGTAATTTTGTCTGGGGTTTGGGGCTCAGTGGTCCCCTTTCTTGTGATCACAATGTAATGACATGAACTCAACAATGATTATAACTGTTTTCTTTCAGCAATCACATGCTCCACATTAATACAGGATAAAACAATTAGATTTACTCCAGAGAGACGTCAAATCAGAAAACTGTGGAATAAGTCATATTCATATTCATTTCCTCATGAAAATGTAATACAATACTCATGCATTGAAGGCTATAAACCAGATACAAGAACAAAAATAACCTGTGGTGTTAAGGGCTGGGAGCCATCACCAAAATGTAGTGGTATGTATATGTTTAATTAGAATAAGGTAGTAACAATATTGTTTTAGTTTGTTTTTTTTTTGTTTTGTTTTTTTTTGTAAGCTGTTGCAGCAAATAAAAAAGAAAAATCTTTTAGCAAATTTTTGCCTATTCCTGCCTCCCATTAATATACAGTTGAGTTATATATATACAGGAATACATATATTCTACCAGTCTACCAATATTCTGTGCCCAATAACCGAGTTTGAAGTCATGGCAGGCCAGAGCCCATAATGACAGGTAACACTGCAAAACTAAAGTGCAAAAGTAAGAAAATTCCTTTTTTAGGATATTTCTGTAGTGCTAGAACAGGAACTTGTATAAGCAATGAATATTTGTTATCAGCAAAATACAACAAGACAGTGTAGTCTCATGATGCAAGGGTATGCAAAATTGGTCGTAGTAGTTGCAGGTTTCTGTTCCAATCTGCTTGCTGAAGTAGAATCCAGTCCTTGCCAATAACAGATCTTCTTGAATTTTATGGTTTATTAGAGTTCTTATTCTGCAGCATTGAGAGACACAGAAAAGTTTGCATTTAGTGTTTATTGATTTGGAAAAAGTTTATGGTAGATTATGGTGGCCCTGTTTTGCCCTTGTGGCTCCCAATTTCATCCGCTTCCGTAATTTGTTTAGGCGTGCAATGTTGCTTTGCCACCAGTTCTGAAAAATTGCATTCACAGACACTGCCAGTTTTTTCCATGTTGTATACCTTCAAAATGGAGGTAACTTTGTGGGTGTCTCCCAAATCTGATGTGAAGTTTGTGCTGCAGTGAGACATTCTTTATGAATATTGTCCAATCTCTGACTAGAATTTTTATACTCTTTGGAGACATTTGGATTTAGATATTAGAAAAAATATGGACACATAATAAATAACACATAATAATTTTTTTGCATTACCTATGTGATTTGTAAATGAGCTACAGAAAGACAATTATGCTTCAAATACAATTCTACTAATGTGTACCTTGCGTCCTTTTTAATTCAAGAGGAATGTGTAGTTAATTGAGAGAGGGTGAGATATTAATTGCCAGTATGCTGCTGTTAACAGGCAGTCAAACAGCCAGCTGAGCAAACTGTGGAGGAAGACAAGGCGAGGCACAAAACGAGACAAGCTGAAATTTAGTTAAACTTGGGAGTGATCTTGTTAAACTCCTCACTGAGCCTGCACTAAGACCCATCCTCTTAGTACCGTACTAGGTAGTCTAGTCTTTACCTTTTGCTAATATGGTACTACATCAGGTAATCTATCCCAAGGCTTCTGTGAGGCTTTATCTCCAAAGTGGGACTTTTGCCAAACCAGAAGGCACAACAGGGGAGTAGCTCAGATTAAAAAAAAAATCCCTAACAGTCCCAAAGTAATATTCAAAGGGAGCAGAGAAAACCGTGAAAACCTCTGTTTAAAAGAAAAAATAAAGTTCTTTGAACATAAAAAGTAATTACAGTACATACTGAAGAAATCAAAAAGGAAGCAGCCAAAGAGATGCCTAAAAATGGCAACCTAGAAGCGAATAAGGCAGGTCGACAATCTAGAAATCAGAAATGAAGAAATAAAACAAGGTAAGGTCAAAGACTTGAAAAATCCAAAAAACAAAGTAATAGCAAGGTTATTCACCACCACTCAATGGCAATCTGGAAGGCCCCTTTTTCTTCTTCTGATATATGGCAGATCCGGTATCACTGTACTGTATGTGATCAAGTACTGGTCGGAAAAAATATTATTAATGTGTTTCCATCTGAAACTAATTTTTACAATAATTTTATAAAAGACTTTAATAGATTCCTGTTTCCAACTATCTTCTTGATCTCTTCATTAATATTTTCAAATTGCAATCCTTTTTGAAAGTTTTTTTTGTAATTCTTTACGTTGTCATCTTTAACCTTCACATATCATTATAAAATGCTGTAGAGTTTCAGTTTCCCCACCACTTTCACATATGCAGATATTTGTTTTGGCCACAGTGTTCTCAATGGATTCGAGTGCTGATTACTTCTTTTTTTCTTGAGCAATTTATACTGAGTAACACCCACCCTAATCTTTGGAATACATTTGTACAAATGTCTACCTTTATCACTAGTACCCCAAACTAATTGACATTTAGTACAGAACTACTAATCTTCTAGACTAATAGTCTAGAGTCTCATTTGCCAGTCTGTCCTCAATTTCATTACCCTGAATTCCTGTATGTCTGGGAATTAAAACAAACTTGACTAATAAATATTCATACAGAGTTCAGTTAATTTATGTATTATTCTGAAATCCAAGTCAATCCAGTTTGACAACATCTCACCCTCTAGAGCCAATAATGATACTTTCAGTGTGTGTACGTGCACACACAAACTGGGATAAGGGGAGTAACCCAGTTAAAGTAGAAACCCGGTTTCTTAAAAACATCTATTTACAAGCAAAATGCTCCAATATCATTAAACTGTACAAATTAGAGTTAAGCATCAGCAGCAGCCATTGTGAATCTAAAAATAAGCATGGAGCCTGTGTCTCCCAAGGAGTGTGGGGAACGTTACATTTAAAAGTAACTTAGTTACATTACTCTTTACTTACAAAATAAAGTAACTATGTTACAGTTAGTAATTATAAAATTTGATGTGTTAGAGTGTGTTACTTTTGCACTACTTTTTCTTCTTTTGTATGTAGCCCATAAATGAACATTCATGCTATCAAACAGAAACACAGTGAAATGTGCATAATTTTCTTGTGTTTTTGAAATATGGTTAGTCCTTTATGTGCTGTGAAGTAAAGAACATCCATCCCCTTTTTACATCCTGAGCTCCCAAAGACTCACAACATGAACACTAGCCACTGCGCTGCCACCTGATCACACCATTTCAACATACGTATCTATAGCATATCTATAGCTGAATTAAAACTATACTGGTTTCTATTACTGGATTGCAAACAGGGCTTTTGTAGTCAGCTGTGTGATTGAGACCTGCAAAGGACCTGCATAATGGTACTTGTGCTTCTTGCTTTATAGCCTGTGCTGCTTGAATGATAACAATGCAGGTATTTTTACTTTAACAAGGGATGTATTGCTTTAAGTTAATTCTTATTTTGAAAAGCATTCAGACTACATAATGTGTTACTTTTAATGCATTACCCTACTGCTTGCGAGATTGTGTTCCTGAGTGTAGCGGTGCGTGTTCCACTCCTTAATATAAATTTAGTGATTTCTGAAATATTGAAGCAGTTTATTTTAGACAGGAAAAGGAATAATGTAGTCGCCTGAGGCCTCATGTATAAACGGTGCGTATGCACAGAATTGTTGCGTAAGTACGCTTCCACGTTCAAATCGCGATGTATAAAACCTAATTTTCCATGGTACCTCATACCCTGTCGTACACAAATTCTCCGCTCAGTTTTGTAGACTGGCAGCACCCAGCATCAAAGCAGTGCTACTGTTCCTGTGTGGTTACCCCTTATTTCTTAGAACCACATTCCTGACACGGCTTTATAAATACACTGAAACTAACCACATATTGTTTATTAGTGTAATGCATCTGATTATAATTAACACGTAACAATATAATGGCCCAGGGAATAGCCATAGTATTCCAAATACCACAACTACTTTAGCGTTGTTACTCTCGTTGCACCTTCTTCTTCTTTCAGCTGCTCCCATTAGGGGTTGCCACAGCAGATCATCTTTTTCCATATTACTCTCACTGCACCACTCGGAGTATTTATATCACTGTATCTGAGTGTGAATCACAGCAGCAGCTGATCGGAAAGAGAATTATCAGTATACAGCATCAAGCACACTCTGCCTCTGCCACGGCAAAACATTTCAAAGCCTTTCCTGTATGGACGTCGCAGTTCAGAAACAGTTTCATCCCAAGAACTATAAACGCACTCAATCAAGTGCTCCTTGTAGAACTGTTTGTATTTATAAGTACAATTACCCCACTGTAAACTTGCACTACAATTATAATATTGCACAATCTCCGGCACTTTATAAAGCGTGTATTTACATATGATGACGATATCACTTTTAAGGTGAAATGAAGCAAAATATGTTGATTATATTATATAGATAAAACTTTAACTTCATTTAAATAATCTGTATTGTTAATAATTAAACATGTGAGGACACAGTGCCACAGCACTAGCAAGTTCATGTATTGTTCCTGCCTTGCGTTGTATGCTTGCTGAGGTTGGCGCGACACTGGTAGGACAGATGGATAGAATAATTAAACACGTACTATGAAGATATTTCAATGTTCCTTAAAAGTTTTGAAAAATCTGCATTCGAAGCTTACAGATGGCGTTACGTCTGTTACAGAGCTGATTGTGTGGCGATTGGGTATTTGGGGAAAGAAAAGTAAGGAAAGGAATTGGAGGTTAGTACGTTTGAAAGAGACAGTACTGCTACAATAAATTATTTCATCGAAGTTCGTGCATGGCGCAGCAGCATCTTGTGTGAGACATGAACAATCACTACGCCATCGTGTTCCCATGTTTAATAACATGCTTTCATTCCAATCATCATGAAAATTATATCACATATATATCTCAGTATTTTAATTATTCAGAGAGCTGTAATAACACAAATGTAATGGATTCTGTAGTAGTGATTCACACACATGGAGCACATTGAAGATCAAATACAAAACAAAGCATTTAACGTGCTACTTTAGTTACGATGGGATTTGAGAAACTAGTAAATTAAATGATTTTAAGATGAAGTTTATGATGTTCTACTTTAATCACAAAATAAACTACGTGATTTAAGTGGAAATTTTGAAATTAAAGTTGACATTGCTGCTTTTTTCCCACTGTGTGCCTATTTTTTTTTTTTTGTCTGTATCCTAATAAGCTCAGACGGTGAGCCACAACTCGTTTTTTCACGGCGACTTTGATATGTGACTTCTTTTTTTTTTTGGCACTGTGCGATTTTATGAACTTGAGCTTTCAAGTTTCCCCGATACGCTATGTCACTCGATCAACTTCCTTTTGTTGATTATACCACTGTTTAAATCAACAAATAGTATGTTTTTCCTTTGCCTCCACTTGGTATTCGCTGAAATTCTTATATTTTCCCCTGTGCTTTTCCCATCGTCTTTTCACAGAACGCTGAGCTTAAGGGCGATTTATATTGATTTGCATATTCAAAGAGGCGTAATTCTGGGAGGAATTGGGGCGGGACAGCAGGCACGTGCGCGTGTGTTACTTTTCACACTGACCGGGATTTATGGAGCGGAAGAACATCAAAGTTGGAGTACGCACAGATTCCAACATCTGGATTTTTCTGTGCGTGAGCACATTTCGGCTTTTGTGCTTACGTCATGTTATAGTGCGAATTCTATGCACGCCATTATGCATGAGGCCCCTGAGCATTTGCCTCAGGAAAATTATTTTTGTTGGCGCTTCCTCCATTTTCTACCCATGGCTGCTGAAAGCCTGTGTGCATGTGCAGACTACGAAATCATTAATTTTAACCTGGTCAAGGGTCTACATGGCCAAATTACCAGGTTACTTGCAGAGAAATCTATGTCTGTTAACTTTGGTTTTTCAGAGACCAATGGTCCAGTTTGTCTAACCAGAACAGGGGAATACACAGCATTTCTGAAAACAAGATTTTTGTGAGTAACCAGGTTATTAAAGCTCACTTAAATGCACTGAACAACTGATATTTTCATCAGTTATCCATTCCAGCGCTAACATTTGTGCCAAATATACTGATAGGTTATTCATCTTGACAGCAAATACCTTCTCTATATTCTTCATGTAAACAGAAAACACTACCTTATTTTTTATCTGATCTTCAACCCATCTGTATTTATCTGGAAAAAATTACCATACATCTAATCAAGATAAATAACTATATGATATCTTCATTTTAATCTCCTTTGTGATTGGAAAATCAATACCAAGGTGGCCAAATCAATAAATGTTTGGTCCCTCTGCACAAGTATGTAATACAGAATCTGAAACCAAATTTAATACTCTTTTCCTGTATGATTCAAAACCACCAAGCAATCAACTAGAATACTTGCTATAGGATGATTCAGTTTGCTTTAAATATGCCCAGTAATTAAGGCCTAGTTTGATCCTTCTAAAACTTAATGGTAGTGTGGTTGGCCTCTTCCATATTTCTTTCTTTTTCCTCATTTTTTCCAACTTCTATGTGGGGTCAATATGCTTAA
Source organism: Polypterus senegalus (assembly GCF_016835505.1). Lineage (NCBI taxonomy): Eukaryota > Metazoa > Chordata > Cladistia > Polypteriformes > Polypteridae > Polypterus > Polypterus senegalus. The sequence goes on along the minus strand of NC_053167.1, from coordinate 115,506,046 downwards.
TGAACATTCTCCAAACAGCTTAGTCCTACACCACCTCGCTAGTCAAGCCCTTTTCATTCTGATCGTCTTTTACTTCCACCTCCACTTTGGCCTCCCTTGCTTTTTCTTTTCTTTTCTACTTTCCTTTCCCATCACTCTGTTACCCACATATTTATTTTTTCTCCTCATCAAATGTCCATATAATTCCAACCTGCTTTCTTGTACTTTCTTAGATATCTGCTGCTCTTTTGGTGTATCTCTGCTTGTCTTGTTTCTTATTCTACCCCTTTTTGTGACTTTACACATCCATCTCAACATTCTCATTACTGCCACATCTAACTTTTTCACCTGTGTTATCTGTTCTGCCCATGTCTCAGCTCCATACACCATTGCTGGTCTTACCAATGTCTTAAAAAATGTACCTTTAACCTTCAATTCAACCTTCAATTAACCTTCTAATTCTTCAATCACACAATTCTCTTTGATACCTTCTTCAACTTCCACTTGTTCCATCCACACCGCACTCTTAAGGGTTATCTCTACATCTAGTTTTCCATCTCGGGCTACCATTGATCCTAGATATTTAAATGTATCCACTCTTTTAAATAGGTGTTCCTGCAGGCTAACGTCAGAATCCTGCTCATCATCATTAAAACTCATATATTCTGTCTTCTTCATATTTATCTTCAAACCTCTGTCTTCCATGGCCCTTCTCCGTTTTTCTAACTTCCTCTCCCTGTTCTCTTTCCTGGTGCTACACAACACAATGTCATCAGCAAAGAGCCTGCACCAGGAGCATGAGTCTTTTACCTCATGACTCAACACATCCATAATGAGATGAAAGTGATAAGTACTTAAAGAGGTGCAGACCTACTCTAAGGTCTTCTCTGTTACCTCAACCCTGCTTTTAACTTGAGTCCTCACTTCCTCATACATATCCTGGAAAATTCTCACATACTTCTCTGGTACTCCTTTCTCTCTTACTCTCCGAGAAACCTCTTGAAATGGCACTCTATAATAAGCCTTCTCCAACTCAAAAAATCCATATGCAAACCTTTCTGTTTTCCTCAATGCTTGTCTATCCCATTATCCCCCAATAGTTTCCACAATCTTGAATATGAGCCTTCTCCTTATAAATGGGTTCCTCCACACCTCTTGTATTCTCTCCTGTTCATAGATATTCTGCATTTGATCCCACGGACACATCTACTCCCTCTTCTCCTAAATTCTTCCACATTTCTGCTGGAATTTCATCTGGTCCTGTTACTCTCATATTCTGTCTTAACTTGAGTAGGCAGATGGCAGTCTTCTAGCAGCATGTCATGATGGCCCCATGCCTTGAAACTCTATTTTAAAGCAATGAGGTATATAATTTTTAAATAATAAACAAAACAATATTAAAAAAATAACATACAAAAGGACAAAAAAAAATAATCAATCATGCCATATACTGTACACTATAATATGATTTGAAGTAAAACAAAAAAGACCACAGAAAGTAAAACTACACTTAAGACAAGGTTGAGACCAGTAATGGCACCAGGATTTCAAAAACAGTTGTGCGTAAATTTGTCATAAGTGAGCCTATTGTTATTTTATTACTGTTAAATATATATTCATTTAAAAAAATTAGAAGTCCAGTCATACCAGTGACACACCTAGTTTGAATGTTTTTTATTAACACGAATTTGAATCCACTTACAAATACTGAAGATAAATTGACAACCTACCTTTTAATGATACATTAGACATGCTAGAGCATTGCCAGGCAGAAACTACTGAATAACATCTGTTATAACTTTGGCCAGTATAGCATTATATAATAGCTAACAGTCAGATTTCGGTTTCGCCATCCCTTGCAACTTGTTTATCCATACCTGATATGTGTGTTTCCAGTCTCAGCATACACTAGTGAATCAGTCCTCAAATAGATTACTGCAAAATTGCCAAAAATTACATCTTTCGATATCCTCTATTCCAGTCACACAGAGTTATCTTTTGTATCAAAGAGCTGTACTCCGTATGTAAAAGAAGTTGGAAACTTTAATACCAATTGAGATAGAAGCTCATGGATATGCTGATACTTCAGCATTTGGCAGCTGGGTGGTTGTAGATTTTCCACCACACTCAGTAAGAGTGTCAGTAACCCACCCACTGCTAAAGTGAACACAGCTAGTGGCATGGTTTCCTCTTGCCATCAGGGCATCAGTGACATTCTTAGTGCCAACCTTACACTCTGGCACATTTTACCTTTTTTTTTTGTTTCCTTTCGCTAATCAAACCTAAAACAGCTTTTTATCGACATATCATTCATGTTTCCCTCCAACAAGACAGTAATTAGTGACAGGTGGTTCATGAGCGATTTGTACTTTTTAAAGACTCTTTTAAGTTAATCATACAAATCGATTAAGTGGAGCTCAACAGGACAGCTAAAGTAACTTCAGTAAGTTACTAGTTGATAGTTCCCTGTTAACATCATATATTTTGAGTAGCTGTGATTGGCAACATTTTAAATCAGTCTTACTTTCTAGACCTTGTTATGCAGACGTAGGCCGTATAATCACCATCCATATTTGTGGTTTTCAAATGCTTTTTAAGAGTTAAATTAACTTTTCTAGTATAAAGTTAACATTGGTGATTCTGCTGTGTAAGTTTAAAATCAACTGATATTTTAATCAAGAGAGCTGTGTATTAAAACTCATGTAATGCAGATAGGCTAATTTTCATTTGAAGAAAAAAAAATTAAAAAGCTAAGCTACTGTATGTAGGGTGTGCCAATGAAGAAAGTGGGTGGGCCTGGTTGAGACCCTGGCTAAGACATGACAGTTTATACATATTAAACTAGTAAATGAGTTTATGGGAACAGTATTGGTAATTTCAATGTATTTATGAAATTATTTGATTTTTTTAACTTGTGACCTATGCCTAAATTGTGCATTTAATCCTGTTTATTTCTCTTCAGCTGCTACAGTATATCGCTGCCTTTATGATCATGTTTTTGAAACAAAATATAAGGATAACTGAATGTTATGTTATGCTATGTTATGTTGAAATTTTGATTGATGGTGTTTTGATTAATATTTTTATATTTCATTTAAGAGATAATCTGTGATAAACCAGATATACCCGCTGGATATGTCCAAAGTGGAAAAGCACATTATAAATATAAAGAAAGACTGCTGTATACTTGTCAGAAAAACTTTAAATCTACAGGAGTTAGTTCAACCTGTACAGAACAGGGATGGAGTCCATTACCAGTCTGTGAACGTAAATATATCTTTTTGCATTTTTATTGGGTTTTTTAAGATTCAATAGTGCATCCTCCCAACCTTGAACCCTAATATAACACTTTGGTGTAAGAGTTTTTCATGATTCTGAATGGCATAAACTCTGACGCTTTTCTGAATTAAATAATGCGAGATGCCTCAGGGGTCTGTGCTGGGCCTGAGGGTTTCCATTTATATAAATGGTTCTGAAAATGTTGCAGTTAATAAGTTGGTTAAGAAGACTCTAAACTAAGTGGAATGATACCCTAAAGCAGGGGTGCTGAAGTTATGTGCTAGAGTGCCATAGTGGATGCAGATTTTTGTTTTAACCTAATTTCTTAATTAGTTGTGAAAAGCAACATTTTTCTTCATTATTGTTAACTAGCTTGTTAAGATACTCAAACACTTGCATTCCCTGTCTTTAACTGCTTCTTGTTGCATAAAAAGACACAAACGACAAATGAACCAGCAGCCCCCCAGTCTAACTTGGTCCCATTTACACCTGTATGTGTTCATCATGAGTGATTTGATTAAATAAAACATTTGGAAAGTAATGCAAGACACAAAAGGTGAAGGACCAAAATTAAAGTCAGCCAGATGGCATTCTTGGAAAAAATATGAACGACTTGACAAGGCAGAATGAATAAAATGAAAAATTTTTTGAATTTTTTTGTTTGTTTTATTATCAGTAAGTAAGTGCCAGAATTTGTTGAAACTAAAGTCTGTAGCCACTATTGCACTTTCACATTGAGCTTGAGGAGACCAGCCCCAAAGTCAAGAAAGAATTTCCTGTATCTAGACAGAATTCAGACTGGGGCAAATATAAGACAGATGTAGTCTCATTTAAATATGTTCAAAATGTAAAAAAAAAGACATCAAAAAAGTCACTCTAAATATTCAATATTGCATTGCGGTCTTCCTGCTTGTGGATTTGTTGAGCTAAGATCGTATTCACCTTCCCTCCATGTTTATAATAATGTTATTGTGATTTAAAGTTCCGTTGTTCCATTTCTTTAGTTGTCAAGAGGTTACATTCTGAGAGCAGAACCTCTTGTTTCATAACTTTGAAGAGTATCTTAATATGTGTATGATGCACATTGTACTAAGTCCTTATTTTTCTTAGGAAAGATGGCAATAAATTCTTGGAGAAAAGTCTGAGGTAGAATTTTGTTGTCTCTGGCTTCTATAAATTTTGCTAATAATAGTGGAGCTGACTAATTTGAAAATCTTTAAGGATATATAATATGAATATAATGTATCTTTTCCTTACAGCATTTACATGTGAACGGCCTAACACTGAATATGTTGGTAGTCCCGATAAAAGCAAATACATCATCGATGAGACCATTGATCTAGAATGTCCAAAGGGTTATAAAACTCCAACTAATGAACAACGAGAGACACTTACTTGTACAGATTCAGGCTGGCAGCCAGCAGCGTTATGTGAACGTAAGTACCTTTAGTAGATGGAGTTATGTGTAGATCTGCCAAAATTCACAAAATCACAAAATAAGTAATAGAAATAAAAATAAAATTTGATTAGCAGTTGAGAAAGCAAAATTTTCTTTTTTGTCCTTTTTTTTAACTTTATTGATTTTATTGTAATCATTCCATACAAGTAGATCAATTTTTACAAAAAATAGGATTGAAAACAAAACAACCCCCACCCCTGAGAAAGAGAGCATGGCCAACGAAATAAAACTTAAAGCTAGTAAAAATAAATAAATTGATGAGTTTAATAGGCAGATAAAAATAAATGGAGAAGCAAAAGAAATGGGAAGAGAATCTACTTCCTCAGTGCTTTAAGAGCTTATTCTAAAATATTATTGAGTAGATCTTGCTAGGTTTTGAAAAAGTTCTGCACAGATCCTCTAACTGAGAATCTGATTTTTTCCGATTTCAAATAATATATAACATCAGTTACCCACTGACGTAAAAGAGGAGAGTTAGGATTCTTCCAGTTTAGCAAAATAAGTCTGCGTGCCAAAAGTGTAGTGAATGCAATCACAGTGTGTTTGTCCTTCTCCACTTTAAACCCATGTGGAAGAACCCCAAACACAGCTGTTAATGGGTTAGGAGAGACTGTGACACCAAGGCTGTCTGAAAGGCACTTAAACATTTTGGTCCAGAATGATGTTAATTTGGTGGAGGCCCAAAACAGCGTTTGCAGGTTGGATCTTGCCCTGGAAACATTTTGGGAAACATTTTTGGAAATAAATTTAAGCTATTTTTAGCAAGGGATATTTTATTACTTTAATTTTGGGTTACGTATTGAGCTTTGACAGTTGTTATATCTGCCTTCCTGGTTTTGACGTCAGCCTGTTGCTCTGAGTATTTCTTTTGTTTTTCTGTGCTCCATTTGCTGGTCTAATAATTCCTACATACAAGTTTTTTGGGACAAGCTTTTCCACCTGCTCACATCAGTGAAATACGCAAAAGTCAATTATGAATAACATTTTAACAGTTTTCTCTAAGCTGCAACCAAATACAGCACATACAGAATGTGTGATATGTGATACAGAACATTTTGTCTTCCTTTAGCAACAGGCTAAATAAAACCTTGCCATTGCAAAAAGCTAACAGAATGTTAGGTTATAAAGCACCCTGATATGGAGAGTACAGGTCCAATGTGGTTATGCTGAAGCTTTACTGGTGAGGCCTCATCTTGATGACTGGGTGCAGTTTTGATGTCCAGAGAAGAGCGACTAGGCTAATTCCAGTGCTACAGGAGATGAATTATGAGGAAAGATTAAAACTGCTGAGCCGTTTCCGATTAAACAAAAGGAGATTAAGAGGAGACATGATTGAAGTTTTAAAATGTATGACTGGAATTAGTCCAGTGGATCCAGAGTGTTATTTTAAAATGACTTCAACAAGAACACGGGGAACATGGATGGAAACTTGTTAAGGGTAAATCTTGCGCAAACATTACGAAGTTTTTCTTTACACAGAGAACCATAGACACTTGGAATAAGTTACTTAATAGTGTAGTAGACAGTAGAACTTTAGGGACCTTCAAAACTTGACTTAAATGTTATTTTGGAAGAATTAAGTGGATAGGACTGGCAAGCTTTGTTGGACTGGGTGACCTGCTCTCGTCTAGATTGTTCTAATACTCTAATTTGTTGAAAAACAGCCTATTCAGTAACAGTGAGACATCTTATAAAAAAAAAAACAAAGTTTCACAGTATGTCAGACACATGTGACTTTTATCCACAATTTGTTGTTTTTTTTTTTTTGCTTTTCTCAGCTCCTGACAGATATTACTGTTTGGATTCCATGCTGCCCTATTCTGAGAAATCAGGCTACATGGTTGAGGGGAAAAATACTGTTGTCAGTTTTGATTAAGATAGGTCCTCTCCCTGTTGCATTCTTTAGAAATGTATGTATCCATAACTAGCTTAGCTAAGCAATTCTTCTTCTTTTTTCTACTGCTCCTGTTAGGGGTTACCACAGCAGATCATCTTTTTTTATAGCTTCCTGCCATCTGCATTTTGCTCTGTCACACCCACCACCTGCATGTCCTCTCACCACATCCATAAACCTCTTCGTAGGCCTTCCTCTTGCCTGACAGCTCTATCCTTAGCATCCTTCTCCCAATTTACTCAGCATCTCTCCTCTGCTCATTTCCAAACCAACACAATATCTCCTCTCTGGCTTTGTCTCCAAACTGTCTAACCTGAGCTGACCCTCTAATGTACTCATTTCTAATCCTGTACATCCTTGTCACACCCAATGTAAATCTTAATAACTTTTATTCTGCCACCTCCAGTGCTGTGTCCTGTCTTTTTCTAAGTGCCACCCTCTCCAGCCCATGTAACATAGCTAGTCTCACAAGCGTCTTGTAGACCTTCCCTTTCACTCTTGCTGGTACCCATCTCCTTATCCTGCTCCCTACTCTTGTTACAAATCACAATTTCATCTGGCAATGTCATAGTCCACAGGATCTCCCGTTTAATCTCCACTGTCAACCTTGTCCTCAGCCATTGCAAATATGAAGGGCTCAGAGCCGATCCCTGATGTAATCCCACCTCCAACATAAAAGCATCCGTCACTCCTACCGCAGACCTCACCATTGTCAAAATTCCCTCTTACATACTTCTCTGCCACTCCCAACCTCCTCATACAACAAAACGACTCCTCTCGAGGCACCCTGTCATATGCTTTCTCCATGTCTTCAAAGACACAATGCAACTCCTTCTGGCCTTCTTTCTACTTCTCCAACAGCAGCCTCAGAGCAAACATCGCATCTGTGGTGCTCTTTCCCAGCATGAAACAATACTGCTGCTTGCTAATCATCACTGCCCTTCTTAACCTAGCTTCCACAACTCTTTCCCGTTACTCTGTGCTGTGGCTGATCAGTTTTATCCCCCTATAGTTACTACAGCTCTGCACATTCCCCTAATTCTTAAAAATCAGTACCAGTACACTTCTTCTCTACTCCTTAGGCATCCTCTCATTTTCCAAGATTCAATTAAACAGTCTGGTTAAAAACTCCACTGCCATCTCTCCTAAACACCTCCATGCTTCCACAGGCATGTCACCTGGACCAACCACCTTCCCATTCTTCATCCTCTTCGTAACCATCCTTACTGCCTCCTTGGTATCTCTCCATCATCTAACCTTCTCTCTCTCTCATTCTCTTCATTCATCAGCCTCTCAAAGTACTCTGGTCAACACACTCTCCTCCCTTGTGAGTATTTTTCATCATTATTCTTTATCACCCTGACATGCTGCTCATCTTTCCCAGCTTGGTCCCTCTGTCTAGCCAATCAATACAGGTCCTTTTCTCCCTCCTTAGTGTCCAACCTCTCATACACCTTATCTTTAGCCTTTGCCACCTCATTTTTCACCTTGTACTCATGTCTACTTTTCTGTCACTTTGACTATCCCACTTCTTCTTCACCATCCTCTGCCTCTGTATATGCTACTGTACTTCCCCATTCCACCAACTGGTTTCTTTGTCCTCCCTCTGTCCAGATGTCACGCCAAGCACTCTTCTAACTGTCTTCTTTACTGCTTTTGCTGTAGTTCCCCAGCTATCTGGTAACTCTTTACTTCCACCCAGTGCCTACCTGACCTTCTCCCTGAACTCCACCTCATAGTCTTTCTTTTTCAAATTCCGCCATTTGATCCTTGACTCTTCCCAAACTCTCCTTCTCTTCTTGATCTCTAAGGTCATCCTTCAGACCACCAACCTATCCTGCCTAACTAAGTTTTCCCCTACCACCACTTTACAGTCTCCATTCTCCTTTAGACTGACCCTCCTACATAGGATATAGTCCACCTGTATGCATCTTCCTCCACTCTTGTACGCCACTCTGTTTTCCTCCTTCTTTTCCACAGCTATGTCCATCCTTTTTGCAAAATACACTACTATCTGACCTTCTTCATTTCTCTCCGTGACAACATACCTACCCATCACCTCCTCATCCCTTCTGTTCCCTTCACCAACATGTCTATTGAAATCCACTTTAATCACCACTGTTTCTCCCTTGGGTACACTCTCCACCACTTTATCTAACTCACTCCAGAAATCTTCTTCACATCCATTGCGCACCCAACTTGCAGGGCATGTGCAGTAACAACATTCATCATCACACCTACAATTTCTAGCATCATAATCAACATTCTGTCCGACAATCTTTTCACCTCCAAAATACTCTTGACATACTGCTCCTTCAGGAAACCCCTACCCCATTTCTCCTGTGATCCACACCATGGTAGAACTATTTGAACCCACCTCCGATACACCTGACCTTACTCCCCTTCCATCTGGTCTCTTGCACGCACAATATATCAGCCTTCCTTCTCTCCATCATATCTGCTAACTCTCTCCCTTTACCTGTCATACTATCAACATACAAAGTTCCTACACTCACTTCCATTCTCCCCAACCTTCCACGCCTCCTGCCTCCAGACATGCCTTCCCTCTCTTCTTCTCCTTCAGCCAACAGTAGCCCAATTTCCCCCAGCCCACTGTTGGTAATGGTGGCTGTCGTTAACCTGGGCCTTCACTGATCCAGTATGGAAATCTGTATTGTTGTCCACATATTGATCTGGCAAAATGTTATACCGGACGCTCTTCCTGACGTAACCATCCCCATTTATCTGGGCTTGGGACCAGCAAAAAGAAACACACTGGTTTGCGCATCCCCTGTGGCTGGGTTAGCTTAGCTAAATAATAAATAACGATAAGCCATGTCATCATGAAGTTATCAGCATGTGTAGTATGTGTACAGAAAGGACCAGCACTGAATGTGGGCATTGCAGGTGTTTAGTAAATACATTTTGAGACAGAAATGAGACTGAGTAAAGACTACTATTTAAGAATTGTTAAATAACTTTTTCAAAAAGTGTCTTCATCATTACAATCCTGTGTATGTTTTTGTGGTCACATTTACATTTTTTGGCAAATTTATAATGTCAACTAGACACTCAAGCTCTACATAAAAGTAAAACCTAGGTATGATTTTTTAAAAGTTAGGGGGTTGTTCTTATTCCATTTAAACATTTGAAATTAGAACCTGGAAAGCATAAATACAGAAAAAAAAAACTACATCCAAAATGAGACAATGGGCTTACTTAATCTTGTAAGGTTTAGAATGTATATAATTTATATATAATTGAGTTTAAAGAAACTGCCAATTCAAAAACATAAACTATGTGCAGTAAGTTCATTTATTGCAACTTTCACAAACTAAGCAGACGTCTTGTGAACTCTTTTTCATTAGATTGTGTTTATTTCATATTTATGGTGTTTTTCAAGAGTCTACTGGCTGCTCCTCTCCTTTTTCCTTTATCTGAACTGGTGTCCTGCACAGAGATATTTCTGATTTTTTGCCATTTGCGGCTGGCATAATTAGCCATGTTGTAACTGGTCTGAGAACGTGTGGCTGTATGCCTGTCTGTACAGTATGTATGTATGTATGCATGTAATTATGTGTATCTAATCTCACCCACTGGGTATTTTTAGTTATTTTCTGTTAGCTTTTACATCCTGTTAACTGATTCTTCCTTTTTATGTAATGACAGCAGTTTAATAATGCTTTTAATTCTTTTCTTTCAGCAATCATGTGCTCTACAATTGAACAAGATAAAAGGATTGTGTTTACTCCAAGTAGACGTCCAGTTAGACAAGGGTGGTCATTTTCACATTTATATTCATTTCCATATGAAGAAGTAATACAGTACTCATGCACTGATGGATTCAAACCAGAGACAAAAACACAGATAACCTGTCGTCTCAAGGGCTGGGATCCTTCTCCAAAATGCAGCGGTGTGTATATTTTTTATGAGAATTTGGTGAAAAAAATAATTAACAATATTGTCTTGCATATTATTCCAATTGTTAGTGTAAAATTGTTAAAATGACAGACTTGCAGCAAATAAACTTAAAAAAGTAACATTTTGCTATCTAATAGAAACTTATTTTGGTCTTGTATGGTCTGCTTCAGCCCCCCATCCTTTAATATACAGTTGAGTCAAGAAGCTAAAATCATATAGTTGAAGGGACAAAGCACAAAGTTCAGGCAATACATGATACACATGATCTGTGCCCACTTTCCCAATTCAAGGTCATTGCAGGCCAGATCAGGAATTTAATTAAAAAGGTAAAAAACCTCCACCTGTGTTATATTACAGCCAGGGTTCGACTATCTTTGCTGGGGTTCAAACATCCCTTTCATGTCTGTTATGTTAATTTTTGATAACATTGTTGTTAATTTAATTTGTTTATGCCACAGTATCTTCCTTTAATGTTCTTTGTGTTTTGTGGGTGGTCCCCCAAGAGGTAGGGCCCTATAAAGGCTGAGGAAAACCACAGTCTCTTGCAGTTCATGGAATGAAGTGGAGAGTTGTCTTGGATTTGAATTTATTCTTGTGCTTTTGTGATTTCTGTATTTTTGAGCATTCTTGGCTTTGCATTCTTGGGATTGCCTATTATGTGCCTTTGTGCTGCTCTGAGTTTATTTTTGTGAACAGAGCTTTTGTAAAAATAAATCTATTGTTCTATAAAAAATCTTCATTGCTCTTATGTTACTATCTGGGTTTTGATGGTGTTATCCCCTCCAGTGAGCATTTTGAGTTGGGACTTGCTGTGCTTTGGGATTCTCTAGTTCATAACAAGCTGGGGGCAATTCCATAGTGCTCAAAGTAAAACTTATGTAAGCCAAAGACATACTCAGCCCCTGGCGAGCCATGTTTTCTTTGTGAAGTAATGTTGGCAGCATTCTGTTGTTTGTTTTAGCTTGTAGTCACTGCCATTTTGTATGTTTTTTTATGTGGTTGTGGCCATATTGTTGTCAGAAACAGTGCCTCGTTCTAGTCACCCTTATTTAAGATAGTGGAGCACAGCTCGAAATATCCTATCTTTGGGATTTGATGAAATTAAGGACTGATCACACTTGCTTTCTTTTTTTGTAAGTATCAATCTTTAGCAATGGTTATGAGTTTCAAAATCCTTTTACGGTTTGGGTTTGGTAGCTCATGCTTGGTATTATTTTTGGCTTCGAACCCTTGCTTTGTCTTTCTATCTTTCTCTGTTGTGTCCCTTAAACCTGCTGATATTTTCATCTCCTGATCCAAAACTGCTCTTCTTTGTGGTCTTTGATTGGCCATGATATATTGGCGTGATAGACTCTTTCTTTCCTAAATGGTAGCTTTTAAGTAAAAAATGACAGTCAAAAGTTAATGTAGTTCAAATGGAAAATGACCTGAGATGGACACTGATACTTTGCACCAGCACTTCTACGTGTAGCTGCTTGGAGTACTGCGAGTTTTTCCATTCCATCATGAGAGTTTGAAGTCAGCCAGTTCCCATCAGTATGCAGTACCTGCACTTCTCACAGTCTTCTGCTGCTATAACTGTTTCAGGTAGATGATGTCTTCTGAGAATTTTAGTGAGGGGGGAACCTTCCCCTCCTATCTAGGTCTTTAAGCATAAAATCTATCCATCTTGAAATGTATTTGTGGATGAGATATTGCATATTAGATGTTAGCTGAAGAATCTGAAACATATGGACTACCACCTCTCAAACACTGGAGAGCACCATCCCAAGGGTCTTCACAAATACCAAATTATGCTTAGACATTTTTTTTTCTTATAGCAGGAGCACAGGCAGATGAAGTGACTTATTCAGGATTACACAATAAACCAGAAATTAGAAACTAGCTGCCTATTATCTAAAACTCCACTGCTTTACCCAATAAGCCTCAAGTGTCTACAACAACATTTATTTATATAGTACATTTTCATACAAATAATGTAGCTCAAAGTGCTTTACATGATGAAGAAAGGGAAATAAAAGACAAAGTAAGATAAGATAACATTAATTAACATAGAAAAGGAGTAAGGTCCGATGGGCAGAAAAAACAAAATAAAAACTCCAGACGGCTGGAGAGAAAAAATCAAATCTGCAGGGGTTCCAGACCAAGAGACCGCCCAGTCCCTTCTGGGCAATCTACCTAACATAAATGAAACAGTCCTCTTTGTATTTAGGGTTCTCATGGAAGGACTTGATGATGATGGTCACGTAGACTTCTGGCTTTCAGTCCATCAATGTTGGTGCCTCATGATGCTTTGAATAGGTGGTGGTGGCGCAGGCCGCCACCACAAAGAAACCGGAAAAAGAAACAAAAGAGAGAGTTGGGGTCAGTACGGATTTTAGAGCCACTATGAATAGTTATTATGATGAATTGAACATACAGAGTATCAGGATTAAGTTAAAGTGAAGTTATGAGAAGGCCATGTTAAAGTAATGTGTTTTCAGCAGTGTTTTAAACTGCTCCACCGTATTAGCCTGGCGAATTCCTGTTGGCAGGTTATTCCAGATTTTAGGTGCATAGCAGCAGAAGGCCACCTCACCACTTCTTTTAAGTTTAGCTTTTGGAATTCTAAGGAGACACTCATTTGAGGATCTGAGGTTACGATTTGGAATATAAGGTGTCAGACATTCCGATATATAAGATGGAGCGAGATTATTTAAGGCTTTATAAACCATAAACAGAATTTTAAAGTCAATCCTGAATGACACAGGTAACCAGTGTAGTGACATCAAAACTGGAGAAATGTGCTCGGATTTTCTTTTCCTAGTTAGGATTCTAGCAGCTGCATTCTGCACTCGTTGCAAATGATTTATGTTTTTTTTGGGTAGTCCTGAGAGGAGTGCGTTACAGTAATCTAGTCAACTAAAAACAAAACTAATTTCTCGGCATCTTTCAATGATATAAGAGGTCTAATTTTTGCTATGTTTCTTAAATGAAAAAATGCTGTCCTAGTGGTCTGATTAATATGCGATTTAAAATTTAGGTTACAGTCAACAATTACTCCTAAGTTCTTTACCCCCGTCTTGACTTTTAATCCTACAGAGTCTACAGAGTAGCTTAATGGTGTAGTCAAATAATTGGCACAGCAATGGAAAATAAGAAGTTACAAGATGGAACTTCTGCTTACATGTGTAGCTCAAGGGAGGAATGGACTCGTGACATAACTGACTGACCTCATAACTACTGACCTCCATTCAACGCGGTATTGCACAAATCTTACAGATGGTACCTTATATGTAATAGTGTAAGTAAAGCAGGCCAAAGAAATTAATAAAATAACAATAATAATAAAATATGATCCTTAGGGATTAATAAAGTTGAGGATAATGCAACTAGGGACTAAATGATGGGACCTGGACTTGTGCTTTAGTGCTTCTGGCTCAGACGCTCTTGACCAATGCCTGCCAGGTACAGAAAGGTGAAAGATGACGGCTAAGCAAATAAAAGCAGATTGTGGAAAGGGAGTTTTCATTGTTTGTATTCAGAGTCTCCAGGCAGAAAGCATGGAATGTTTGTAATCCGAAAGACAGGAATATCTACTGGATGGTCAAGTTCACCCATTGCAAAGGAGTTTTTTTTTAGAGTTTATTGGCATCTTACTGGCTTCTGCTGTTTCTAACACAGGCTAGAGCATAAGAAATTAGACAAACGAGAGGAGACCATTCAGTCCATCGAGCTTGTTGGTTTAGTTAAGAGCTAAGCTGGCCCAATACCTCATCCAAATATTTCTTAAAGGCTGTCAAGGTTTGTTCTTCAACTACATGTCTTGGTAGTTTGTTCCAGATTTCCACCACTCTTTACATAGAGAAGTATTTTCTGGCTTCAGTCCTAAAATGCACTTCCCCTTAATTTCCTCAGATGTCCTCAAGTAGGTGATTCATTGTTAAGTTAAAAGAATTCTGCTGGATCAACTTTAACGCTTTGGAGAATTTTGAAGACATGAATGAGGTCCCCACGCAGTCTCCTCTGCTCAAGAGTAAATAATTTAAATTTTCTGAATATGTCAGAGTAGGTAGGACATGTCCTCAAGTCCCATGATGCACTTGGTTGCTCTCCTCTGCACAGCTTCAAGAGCTGCTATGTCTTTCTTGTACCATGGTGACCAGAACTGCATACAATACTCCGGATGTGGTCTTACCAATACATTATATAGTTTTAGTATAATATCCCTTGATTAACATTCAACAATTTTTATGATATAACCTAGTATTTTATTTGCCTTTTTAATCACTTCTGCACATTGCTTAGATGATTAAAATGTTGTATTAACATAAATCCTTACATTTATTGTATAAGCTGCTTCCTGTATGACAACATCTCCTGACTTGTATTTACAACTCATGTTCCTTTTGCTCACGTGTAGCTCCTTATACTTCTCTACCTTAAACTGCATTTTCCAAGTGTTCACCCACTTCTGAAGCTTTTCAGTCTTTTTTTGAATTTGTTTTACTGCTTCCTCAGTGTCTGCCATTTTAATGTCAAATTTCTAGTTTACTAACTATACAGTCATTAGCACTAACACTACTTTAACATGTAAAAAAATAAACCTAGTGATTACTGTTAACTTATTAAACGTCCTGGATAAGTCAGGGCTCTGAACAAATTAATTTCTTTAGATCTTAAGAAATGTTGTCAACTGAATCTCTTTTAACTCTGAACATTATGAGTAATACTAACTGAGGTCCCCATCTATGAATAGTTTGTATCATGTTTTCACCTTGCAATGCACACATCTCTGTTATATGCCATGTGGTATGGGATTCATAAAAGTCGTGTTAATGTTTCTGATGCACCATCTGTTGGAATGACAAATGCAATGCATTTTATTAATAAAAACATTTGGGACGACAGGGACATAGCAACCAACTGGACACACAGACACTCCTATTAAGGTGGATAATTTAAACTGCAGTTCTACAATTTAGCAGGACCATAACTGGGTTACATATTTTGTAAAAGGCTGTCTGTTAAATACTGAATATAAATTGTTAGTTTTATTAGGTCTTTAAAGCTAAATAAAAGTTTTTTAAGGAATGCAAAAAAAATTTTTCAGATGGAAGATGTTTTCTGCCTCCTAAAATTGACAATGGAGACATACAAGATGATATTAAGTCATGGTATAAAGATGGTGCAGAAGTACCATATCAGTGCAAAGTGAACTATGTGATGGAAGGTGACAGTGTTGTCCGATGTTCCATGGGAGTCTGGTCCAAAGCACCTCAGTGCATGAGTGAGTATGAATGTTTCACATTTTAATTTCAGAAAAACGATATTACAGTCCTGTACTTCTCACTCTGGTTGTCTCTTCCGGGGATTTCTCATTTTCTTTGGGAGCTCTTTAAAGATATATTTGGATCGCTGAATCACAGCGACACTGGTTTTTGTTGTAATTTTGCACTCACCATCAAAATTAATAGTAGAAGTCCCACTCTCTGTCATGTCACAGCTAAGAAAATTGTGTGTTTTATTTCCTATCATACAGTATTTTATTATGTGTTTGAAAATCCGCTTTAGCAATGTAGTATGCTGTATATTGTTATCAATTTCAGAAAGCATTTTAGGAAATTCATTAACTAGTTCATCATTTTCTACCTTCATCTCCAGAGTAGTTTTGATTTAGTGTCCACCATCATAGCTTCTGTTAACACTGTTGTCATCATTGATACATAGATAGAACTTTAAATTTCCTCATGGAGAAAGTTGGCTTTTCATAGATGCTACTTATATAAATAAATACATAAATAAATATATATACACACACACCAGAATGACTGAAAAGGAAGAACATTTTAAAAAGAAAGAAAATAAAACTTCTGATTTGGCAGTACCATTCACAGTGAGGCATTAGGCAGATGTATTGCTGTTGGTATAATGGAGGCCCCGTAGTATTTATTGACACATTACTGCTGAACAATTCATTGGCTGAAAGTCCTCAGTGTTAGTGTGTCAGAAAGAGGATGTGCAGCATTGTTCAAAATGGCACTCAGTTTTGATTTATCTTCTCTTTTACTATGATCTCCAGGGGCTCTCCCTTAACTGAGCCTTACCTTTTAATTAGCTTGTTCAATTCATCTCTCTTTCCAGCCCAGTACACCACAGTGTAGAAAATCCCACTGGCCATAACTGAGTTGTAGAAGATGTGAAGGATGTCACTCCCTACTCTCTTTCAGGGCAGATGTCGACTTTTATCGAAATTCAGGGGTAGAGGACAGTAATCAGCCGTAAATGGCAAAAAAAACTCACCGTTATGTTTTAGTTTGACTCTCTTTGCTAGAAAGAAAGTTAGCTTCATTGATTTCACCTCGATTACCTGCGCATGCATGCGTAGCAAAGAGAAAACAGCCTCGAAAATGGCATTGACATCTGGTGAGAGACGAAAGTTAATGCATAAAGCAAAATACTCTATTGACGATATTTTGCATATTATCGCCAAATCGGACTCTGATTTTGATGCAAGTGATCTGAAAACGAAATTGAGGTATCGGCTTCAGCTGATCAGTGGTGCTGAATACGCTTATGTAGCTGATGCGCCTACAACAATGTTCGCCTGGGAGGACCGTCACTGACAATGACAAGAAGTACAAACCAGATTGTGTCGCACTGCCACGCGAAGACAGGCCAGGCAGCCGGCCTGCCATGCATTCCTACCGGCCATCGAGCTGCCCCCTACACAGCCACCAGAGACCCTGAACAGGAATCGACAGCAGTCACAGCAACAGACGTTTTACGTTGATTTACATGTGAAACCTTTGCTTTGTGTGCTTTTCAGAAAACTGAGTTGCCTGCAAAAAATATTCAGCCCTCAAATAGTCAAAAGAAAACAGTCTTCTAAGGAAAAAGAGTCCACTCTGCCCACTCTTATAGAGTTCCTCTGTGTTCTGAGACCAGTCCAGCCTGTCATTGATGTGGACAATGAAGTACTTGTAGGAGTGGACCACCTCTACATCCTCTTCACGAATAGTGACCAGATATAGAGGCTCTTTGGTGCAGCAATTGATTGATGGCTAAGGAATTAATAATTATGGTTTTAAAAAACCTAATATTTAATCTTTTCTTTTCTGAGCTGCTTTCTGATTACCATACTTAATAAAATCTCGGATTCACCGAGATATCATACTGAATGAAGTGCTTTTTTATTAGCAGAGCAGACCCTGCTTTTGTGTTTTTGATAGTACACTCTGGTGTGGTGTAATGGTAACGGCGTTGGACTTCAAGTCCTGAGATGGTGGGTTCAAATCCTACTTACTGACACTGTGTGACTCTGAGCAGGTCACTTCACCTGCATGTGCTCCAGTTTGAAAAACAAAAGAAATGTAATCAATTGTATCCTCAAACGTTGTAAGGCACATGATAATAAAGAAGATTTATGTTAATATTCATATCCAGGACAACAACAACAACAACAACATTTATTTATATAGCACATTTTCATACAAACAGTAGCTCAAAGTGCTTTACATATTAAAGAATAGAAAAATGAAAGACACAATTCTAAAACAAAATAAATCAACATTAATTAACATCGAATAAGAGTAAGGTTCAATGGCCAGGGGACAGAAAAACAAAAACTCCAGACGGCTGGAGAAAAAATAAAATCTGTAGGGATTCCAGACCATGATACCGCCCAGTCCCCTCTGGGCATTCTACCTAACATAAATGAAACAGTCCTCTTTGGATTTAGGGTTCTCACGGAAGGGCTTGATGATGATGATGGTCATGTAGACTTCTGCCTTTTAATCCGTCCATCATTGTTGGAGCATCATGAAGCTTTGAGTAGGTGGTGGTGGCGCAGGCCACCACCACAAAAACGGAAAAAGAAACAGAAAAGAGAGTAGGGGTCAGTACCGATTTTAGAGCCACCATGAATAGTTATTTTGAGGAAATTGAACATACAGAGTATCAGGATTAAGTTAAATTAAGATTAAAATGAAGTTATAAAAGGCCATGTTAAAGTAATGTGTTTTCAGCAGTGTTTTAAAGTGCTCTACTGTATCAGCCTGGTGAATTCCTATTGGCAGGCTATTCCAGATTTTAGGTGCATAACAGCAGAAGGCCGCCTCACCACTTCTTTTAAGTTTTGTTCTTGGAATTCTAAGGAGACACTCATTTGAGGATCTGAGGTTACGATTTGGAATATAAGGTGTCAGACATTCCGATATATAAGATGGGGCGAGATTATTTAAGGCTTTATAAACCATAAGCAGAATTTTAAAGTCAATCCTGAATGACACAGGTAACCAGTGTAGTGACATCAAAACTGGAGTAATGTGTTCGGATTTTCTTTTCCTAGTTAGGATTCTAGCAGCTGCATTCTGCACTAGTTGCAAACGATTTATGTCTTTTTTGGGTAGTCCTGAGAGGAGTGCGTTACAGTAATCTAGTCGACTGAAAACAAGCGCGTGAACTAATTTCTCAGCATCTTTCAGTGATATAAGAGGTCTAACTTTACTTATGTTTCTTAAGTGAAAAATGCTGTCCTAATGATCTGATTAATATGTGATTTAAAATTCAGATTACAGTCAACAATCACCCCTAAGCTTTTTACCTCCGTCTTGACTTTTAATCCTAATGTATCCAGTTTATTTCTAATAGCCTCATTGTATCCATTATTGCTAATCACTAAGATTTCAGTTTTCTCTTTATTTAACTTGAGAAAATTACTATTCATCCATTCTGAGATACAAGTCAGACATTGTGTTAGTGAATCAATAGAATCGGGGTCATCAGGTGCTATTGATAAGTACAGCTGTGTGTCATCAGCATAGCTGTGGTAGCTCACGTTGTGCCCTGAGATAATCTGACCTAACGGAAGCATGTAGATTGAGAAGAGCAGCGGACCCAGGATAGAGCCTTGTGGAACACCATATCGGATATCATGTGTCTTGAGTTGTAATTCCCACAACTAACAAAAAATTTTCTCTTGTCAGGTAGGATTCAAACCAATTTAAGACTGTGCCAGAGAGGCCCACCCATTGACTAAGGCGATTTCTAAGAATGTTGTGATCAATGGTGTCAAATGCAGCACTCAGATCTAAGAGGATGAGAACAGATAAATGGCCTCTGTCTGCATTTACCCATAAGTCATTTACTACTTTAACAGTGCAGTTTCTGTGCTGTGATTTGTTCTAAAACCCAACTGAAATTTTTTTAAGAATAGCATGTTTATTGAGGTGGTCATTAAACTGCATAATGACTGCCTTCTCCAGAACTTTACTTAGGAAAGGCAGGTTAGAGATGGGTCTAAACTTTTCAAGAGCTGAGGGGTCGAGATTATGTTTCTTAAGAGGGGTTTAACTACAGCAGTCTTAAGACAGTCTGGGAAGACCCCCGTATCTAATGACGAATTTACTATGTCAAGAACATTATCAATTAGCACGCCTGATACTTCTTTGAAAAACCTTGTTGGTATCGGGTCAAGGATGCAGGTGGAGGATTTTAATTGAGAGATTATTTTCTTTAAATCAGGTAAATCTATCCTAGTGAAAGAGTTTAATTTGTTTATAACAGGATGCTGGGGTTTAGGAGGATCCTTAGTGTTGGAGGGATATACTATGTTATTTCTAATATCATTAATTTTTTAATTGAAAAATACAGCGACAGCCTCACAGGTTTCACTGGAAGCACTTAGACATTATACTATAAATATAAACTCTAAACATATATATTGCTAAAATTATAATAGTGGGAAATTCCTGAACACTGAAATGCACTCACAAAATTCTAAAGTTCATAAAAAACCAAATACCAAAGGGTAAGAAACAGTTACGTAGATAAAAACACCGTTTGGTACACTAGACTGCAAAAACTCAGCAATGGAGGAATGAAACTCGATATCTCTATGATAGCAAAAGGTTAAAATGTAAACTTCTCTTTAATGTTGAAATGCTCAGGAAGTAGTTTTTTCTTTCACAAAACATACTTTCGTTTATTTTTAAGAAGTTCAAACAAGCTTCTGCAGTTCATCCTTAAATAAAATGGCTACAATAACATGAGACGTGTGCATTAGGAAGTGGCCTGATGTTGCAGCAACCCTAATAAAGAAGGCAGTTGGTGTTTTTATCAATAAACAAAAAAACAACAAAATAATGTAAAGAAAATAACAAATTCTAAAGTAGAAATTCGTGGAAATCAATGCTGAAAAAACAAGGGTTCATCTGTTGACAGCTCTGACAATTTTGTGTAAAATACGTTTTAGTAAAACGTTCTGTCATCTCTTAATGCAGGATCCCTGAATGTATAAAAACAAGGCCACCATAAAGACAGTCATCTGCCGGATATGTTATCAAAGAATGACATCACGTCCATTTTTTATTTACTCTTTACTTGGATTGTCTCTTGTAATTTTTTTCAGTTTCAGTTTTTCTGCATATGTTACCCTTTGTAAAGAAATGATTTTTAAATAAGTATGATTGCTAAGAACAGAAACCAAAATTACAAAGTGATTTTTTGTAATCTGAAAATGAATCCTTTTCCACCTACCCTGTTTGCACTCACCTGGTTTTCTTTTAAAAGCTCTTTTATGTGTTTGCTTTATTCCATTAACAGAGCCCTGCTATTTGATAATTCAGGAAAAACAAATTATACTGAAGCATGGGAATGAATTGAAACTACTCTGTCCATCTGGGAATCCAACAACAATAAGGTGTGAAAATGGACAAATACTTAATACATGTAAGTATTATACATTTATTTTAAAAAACCATTCAATTTTGCCTCTTTAAATTTGTTCTAAAACTTTACAAAAAGTACAAACTTCAACTTTTTTCTGATGTTTGATGTTAATGTACTACAATCTGAGAAAGGAGATCTATCTATAAAGGAATTTATCTTAAAAGAAGTTTACATGCAAAATTACCAATGGCACAGCTCAATCAACAAACCATAGCATCTCTTTGTTCCCAGTTGGCAGACCACATCCACAAAGACAAGACAAGAGCACAAAGTGACAAAAGGGGACAACACGTGAAGTGGCAGTAATGATGTTGGGTCAGCTTTTATCTGTAGCTTATGAGAAATTAACCAGAATGCACCTAACCTGACTTAAATAATGAATTTACAGACCAGAATCCTTTCTAAACTGACTCATTTAGAATTTATACAGAACAATAGTCAAAAATCTAATATAATCAAAGTTATTCAAACAACATATCCAGATTTCTTGTATTATACAGACTAAGTGAAAGATTCTTCCTTTTAAAGCAACTGGAAAAGTCTGTTACAATGTTCACCTTTAGATTCTTAAAACAGAAGAAAGAATTTAGTCTGTCATCACCATTCTTAGCTTTCAAGTTATACCAGTTTTTAGTCCCTTAATAAATAAAACAAGATGAATTTTGCATTCTCTTGTTTTGCATTGCCTTCAGTAGTCTAAACAGCCTCAGCGGACTTCATGTGTTTTTGGCGTCACTGTGGGGAAGTAAGATTCAGACTGCAGTACCAGGATTCAGTCATTTATGTCATTCATTCATGAAATCATTCATTTTTCACCAAATATCTAAGACCAGGTTCGAGGGCAACAGTCTTAGCCCAAATATCTCTTTTCCCAGCCACACCTGCTATTCTGTGGACTCCTGAGGCATTCCCAGGTTACCTGGGATATAATCCTTCCAGAATGCCCTGGATTTATTCCCGGGGTCTCCTCCCAGCTGGGCATGCCAATAAAACCTCCACAGGAATACATCCAGAAGACATTCGTATCAGATGCCTGAACCACCAAAGTTGGCTCCTCTCAATGTGGAGGGTCAGCCGCTCTACTCTGAGCTTCTAACCCTGTCTCACCAAAGCCCTCTCTTCCTTGTAACAGACAATCTGTCCCTTGATCGCTAAACACTGTCCTCTTCCTCCTGACATTTAGTAATAGGGTAAGGTTACTTTAAAGTTCTTCTTCAGTAGTTTCCTAGATCAGACCCTAACAAGTTTTGAAGTGACTTTTCTTGCGTTACATTGACATCAAGCTAGAGCTCTTCCTAGTAGACTCTATTAGCACCTCAGTCCTAAGTCATAGGACTCTGGGCCATCTTAACGTATGGGCACTAGCTGGGGGCCCCAGGATTATAGGGACCCACGATGTTTCTGATGCCTTATGTGTGTTTCTGTTTTACTGTCAAAACAGGGACCCCAGTGCACTGCTTTGCCCGGGGCTTATGAGGTTGTTAAGATGGCCCTGTGAACTATGATCTGTGTGATCCTTAATGTATTGGTCCTCCATGGCAGCTCCCTATTTACCATTCCCATGATGAGTTACACAGAGGACATCTGCTCCCACCTAAAGGCCTAGAATGAGAGTACTGTTCTTACTCTTGAAAAAGCTTTTAGGTCCTAACTTCTCAACCAGGAACACTTTGCACCCATCTGCCTGTGAAGTTGTCTGGTGGCTTCTTACATTTTCTGCATACCCTTAACCTTAATATGTTCCTTCCTACCCTAATATTGTGGGTGCCACTCTGTCTTTCTAGTCCTTGCTTCCCTGTATCTTTCATGTATCAACCCAATACATGATGAGCTCTAGTGACCCCTGTCTTCTGCCAGTGGAAGAACAGTCTCATTCACTCACACCCAGTGTAGGACTCTCTCTAGGGAGTTTCCCTCTCAGAATTTTCTCTTCCTTTTTCACATTGAATGGCAATCCCTTCTCAGTTGTGTAACCCATCAGAAGTCTATTAACTATATTAAACAGAACAAAAATTATTTTGCACTTACCTAGAACTAAATAAGTATAAAATACTATAATTGAATGAAAGACAAAAATATTATTACTAGCTCTGAGTCCGGACCTCAGGGAGACATGCTCCTCAGGTGACAATGGAGTGTCTGATGGGCCAAGAATACCTGGAGAACTTAGCTATAAAGCACCATGATATAATGCTAAAGATAAGGAGGGCGTGGACAGAGCACTTAGAAGAGCACTTTGATTGGATTGGTGTCTCCTGGCTGCTGACGCCCTTCAGCTTGGAGGTGTCGCCAGTGGCAAGGTTCAGATTTGATCTGGGACTTGGGTTGGCTTGCAGATAGCCAAGGGAACAGTGTGACAAATGGATTGCCTTTGACCCCAAGTGAGCCAGAGCTGGACAGTGTGCATAAAGGGACAAGCAGCTGGGAGCACATGGGTGGAATGGTGGATGGAAACAGCACTGAAGATGCCAACAGTCCATTTTTGGGGCCACCCGCCAGGCATCGGCATTAATAGGCTACTTCCATGCCTCTGTCTCTTGCATCCCTGAAACCGTTACAATATTTTTGGAAAAACAAGTTCACATTCTTTGTATTCCACAATATGTTATACTATTGCAACTGAAAATATTTTAATTTCTAAGCATACAGAAATCTATTAAACTCTTTAATCCATTCATAGAGTAAAATTAATTTGTAAAACTAAAGAGTCAAAATCTCTAATAAATGTATATTTTTTTAACACTAGATATTTAGATTCCCCTCTAAAGAGCTTTATAATCATCTTTACATATTGTGAAAATTGTGTTATTGCATCAAATATATATAAAAAAAGTGAAAAAAAAAATATTTAAAAAGAATGTTCTTCTTTGCAGAAAAACAATGAAGGTTTGTTTTCGGGAATTTCGTTTCAGTTTTCCTTCATTTTTTGTTCCCTTAACCTGCCTTTGTGTAATTTTGTAAGTTATTCTGATTTCCTCCCAGACACCAAAGTTGCCTGTTTTAGGATAACTGATGACTGTAAGTTGTGCTGTTAGTTGTGTGTGTGTGTGTTAGTCCTCTGTGAATCAGACCCTAACTCTCCAACACCCAGTACTGCTTTAGGAGAGAGCTGAGAAAATCAGTAGATGGGTAGATAACAGAATGTATTAATAAATTCAATACCATTCACCAATTAATAATATTATAAAATGTTTTGCAGGTACTTAAATCAAAATGGATAACTGCAATTGAAGGTGAGTGTACTCGGAATGACTAATTCTGCTTTTGTCTTTTAGATCGAGTATACTGTATTGTATTTATCTTTGTGTGAGAGAGGACATCCAAACAAAGGCCGAGGAAAAATATCTAGAAATTATTTTTATGTCATAGGTGGATTAGAAAAGCCATCTCATTGCATTTAGTCTGGAAGTTATGCAATTATCCAGGATAACTGAAAAGAAATGTAATGTTTTTTAAAACAAATATCTAGAAATTCAAGTTGCTAACAATCTAAAATTGGAATGTTAAACAGGACAAAGTCTCTTTTAAATTGTAACAGTATTAATTTCCCCTCCGTGAACTCAAATTGTTTCAGGTTGATGGTGACCTCAAGCTGTCCTTCTATTTTAGAGTAATTCAATCCGTTATAAGTGCCTGGTTAAGTGGTCTGATAAATCCAAATTAAAGAAGCTCCAGCAGGTGACCAGATAGGCAGGCTGATGTAGATGGCCTAAAAAGCAAGTACCACGATGCGAGACTGAAAAAACTGGGACTCATCTCAGGGGAGGACAACCTCTCTTACCTGCAGCATTAAATCAGAGAGGACAGTCACCTTACAGACTCACGCAGAATGAACCAGCAGCTCTTTCCTCCACAGTGTATACAGCTTTTTAACAAAATGCATAACTGGTGGGATACGCATTTAGGATCACAGACAGTGTCACATGTGTGTGCTTATATAAACATGACAAAAAAAAAAGGTTTAAATATTTGTCTTATTTTGCACAGAAGATTATCACACTACATGTATTATACCTGAAAGAGGAGTAACATACACTGTTCTTGACAGCAAGGACTTCAGGGGAAATGTTGGAGTGTCAACTGGGCCGCCCTGTTTACTCCTTTGATACAAGAACAAAATAACAAGAGTGCGATGGCACAAACATAGAACAGAAATCAATAAAGCTGTTGGTTATTATAACGTTTCTTAGTTAGGTTTGCCAGGCTTGCTGTTGGTCTTTCCATTGATGGGTTGTCTTCCCGAGTAAGCCGCCACCTCCCAGGTGCGTCCTCTTTTTATTGGTGCTCGGCTAGAAGGGGCGGGGTTAGTTGCCCTCACTAGGAAGTGGGTGTAAATGGAGACAAGGTGGTTAGCGATTGCACCCCCTGGTGTCCCTGGGTGGTGGAGCTTACCTTTGAGGTGCCAGGAAGGTGGCGCACATGCCTGACAACACACATCCTATAACCAACACCATTTTACAAATGAAAATTGTTGCTTCATATTTTGATATAAAAATAAGTAACCTCCTAGATAATCACAGAATGGAGAACGAAGCTACAGTTTATACAGAAAACATGAAGTAAACTGACAATTTGGTAGTAAAAAATCATTTAAGGGACATTGCTGTCGTGGATTCACTGCCTTGTTTAAAATGGTTACTTATTATTAAAAACAGGTTCACTTCCCAGGTCCTCCCTGCATGGAGTTTGCAGGTTCTCCCCATGTCTGCATGGGTTTCCTCCTGGTGCTCCGGTTTCCTCCCACAGTCCAAAGACATGCAAGTTAGATGCAGTGGAGATCCTAAATTGGTCCTTGTGTGTGTGCTTGGTGTGTGTGTGTCCTGCGGATTTGTTCCTGCCTTGCACCCTGTGTTGGCTGGGATTGGCTCCAGCAGACCCCCCAAGACCCTGTGTTAGGATGTAGCGGATTGGACAATGACTGACTGACTGACTGACTGACTGACTGTATTGGTTTCTTTATAATTGTACAAATAGGTGCAGTGTTGAAAATGTATAATATAAATATTTGTACTGTATACATAAATACGTATGTGTATATATGTGTATACTTTGATTTATATTAAACTATATTTTGGATTAAATAGATTGGTTTTACTGTATGCTTAGATAACCCTTTTAGATATATACAGTAAATTGTTTTGAAATGCCCATTTGAATGCATTAATATCTTCATAAATACAGTATAGACTACGTTGTAGTTTGAATAAATCATTTTGGATTTACAGATGGACACTGCGTCAGCCACATACAATTATCATCTCAGTTTTGTTTCATTACTGTTTAAACGTCATTGTCATTACTGTGCAGTTTTTTATGGCAGAGTTCCACACCAGTCAAGCATGTTTTATTTTGAATGTCAGGCTGCTTGGACTCCTTGTTTATAAAACATTTTCTTTTACTTTCATTATTTTACAAATTACTCAGATCCACGCTCCTCATCTCCCACTGGCTTTTTCCATCTTGCTTCTCTCCACTCTGTACCTTCTCGGAAGCCACTTTATTATTCACACTCAAATGTTAATATTTCAATGTAGATTTCTTGATATGTCACAAGCTGTTTAATGCAGCATGATTACATTCTTGTCTCACTTGATGAAAAGTTATCTTTGTAACTCTGTACACAAACAGGAGCTAGAGATGTTAAACTACAACAGTAAAATGGTACACCTTAAAAGCTGTTGAATTTAAGTAAAGTGACATTATGCTCATACTACATACTGCACTAGTAAGACCACATCTGGAGTATCATGTGCAGTTCTGGTCACCGCGGTTCAATAAAGACATAGCAGCACTTGAAGCCATGTACTGGAGAGCAACCAAGTGCATCCAAGAACTTAAGGACATGTCCTACTGTCACGGACTCGTAGTCTCCAGCAGAGGAGACTGAGTGGGGACCTAATCCAGATTTTTAAAATCCTCAGTGCCATCGATAAAGTAGATCAGTCTTTCAGCTTACCAACTCAAGGACATCAGTGGATTTTAATTGAAAGTGTTTTAAATATGAAGCCAGGAAGCACTTTTTTACAAAAAGAGTTCTGGGACTCTTGTGAGACAAGGCATTGAAGCAGAAACTTTGACAACCTTTAAGAAGATTCTGGATGAGATTTTGGGACAGCTTAGCTATTAGATAAACAAACGGGCTTGATGGACGGAATGGTCTCCTCTCGTTTGTCAAATTAATTTTGTTCTTATGTTCTAAAAAACAGCAGGCTTCTTGTGATAGTCTGTACATTAAACTAATGCAGAAGTTCACCAAGTGCCAGCATATATACTTTGATTGCATTTTGGCATTATTGTAATCTAAATATTAAGATCTCACAAAGAAATCATGTTTACACACCTCTTCTAAATATCTGGCTTTTTGCTGTATGTGTACGTGTCACTTTCTCGCCTCATTACATATTAGTGTTTTATTGTTAATCTAATGCCTCATAAGCGGTGAGAGTTCTTCACTGCCTCTCATGCTGCAGGACACACTGGAGCTGCCTGGCTGTGTTTGACTGATTTCCATCATCAATGATAAAGAATGGTCACAAGACTAACAATTGAGCAATGGATGCTCATTTCATTTCAGAAATAACAGATTTATTTCTCTTTACATTACATTATGCCAATCCTACACTCTCACGTTTACACAACAATTCAAATGCGATAGATAGATAGATAGATAGATAGATAGATAGATAGATAGATAGATAGATAGATAGATAGATAGATAGATAGATAGATAGATAGATAGATAGATAGATAGATAGATAGATAGATAGATACTTTATTAATCCCAAGGGGAAATTCACATGCTTAAAGAGCAGTATGTGCGGTGTGGGGTTCTGTTTTACTGACACGTCTTTTAACAAATCAAATGTTAATTTTCCACAATGATTACTCTTTAGTCAATGACAATCATTTGGGGTTAAGGGTAGGGTTATAATTATAAGGTGATTAAAATTAAAGTTATAGTTACTCCTTTATATTTTAAAAATAACGCAGCTTGTCTAATCTCTACAGAGAAATTCCAGCTGTGTAGCCCATTGATGTGTACAGCTACTGCATCATATTATATTATCATCATATATTATATAATAATTTTTTTCTTTTATTCCTTAGGGCACAAATGCCGGAGATAATCCATGGTCTTGGAAAATACATTCAGTTATCTTAGGCTTTTGTGTTATTCAATGTTGTGAACATTAACCATCTGAGAAGTCTGTTATATTTTATTCATTGGATTAATTGTTCTGCGGTGGGCTGGCGCCCTGCCCGGGGTTTGTTACTTGCCTTGCTCCCTGTGTTGGCTGGGATTGGCTCCAGCAGACCCCCGTGACCCTGTTTTATGATCTAGCGGGTTGGATAATGGATGGATTTATTGATTGTTTTAACTGGAGTAGTTTTATGTGTCTCAGTTTTAAAATAATTTGTACTTAAAGTATATTGCTACTAGGAAGTATAGTTAAAAACAGTATAATGATTGTGAAAAAATCTCTCTCAAAAATGCATCAATATATTTGACCACACTGTAATGTAATGAACTTAAAAACAACAAAACACCTCTGCAATGTAAGAGTTGGCTAATCAATGGTGTATATCTCAAAATAAAAATGATGCTCCCAGTAGTTACAGTGGCTTTTTTGTTTCCCAATAAATGAAAGCTGTTAGGTCTAAATGTTCAATTCAGTTTTTATTTTTATGTTATTCATTTCTCCTTGTATGTAAAGTGTATAGATGGTCTGGATTAGAATATGAATAACAAGGTGGTTACATTTGCAGACCAAACCAAGTGAGGTAGAATGCAATATGATCTGGAATCCATTGAATCATTACAGAGGGTCTTGGACAGCATACAGGCTTGGGCAGGTGTGTTGCAGATGAAATTTAATGTCAGTAAATGTAAAGTATTACACGTAGGAAGTAAAAACGTTACATTTGAATCTCTAGTGTGAGGTCTGAAAATGGAAATTACACCTTATGTAAAAGATTTAGGAGTCGTAGTGGGCTTGACCCTATAAACTGCCAGACAGCATACAGAAGCAATCAAGAAAGCCAATAAGATGTTAGGTTATGTATCACGATGAGTGGAGTACAAGTAAAGGGACGTCATGCTTAAGCTATATCAAACACTAGTCTGGCCTCACCTAGTGTACTGTTTGCTGTTTTGGTCTCCATATTATTAAAAAAAAACATAGCAGCACCAGAGAAAGTCCAGAGAAGAGCAATTAGGGTGATTCTGGGCCTAAGAGGTATGAGCTATGAGGAGAGATTGGAGGATGAGATGCTTTTCAGTTTTAGGTAAGCAGAAATTAAAGAAGGGACCTGAATGTTTAAAAATATAAAAGTAATTAGCAGAGTTGATTCCTTGAAATAAATCCTTCAACAAGAACACAGGTTGAAACTTGTTAACGTCAGATTTTGCACATTTTAGAAAGTTTATCTTCATACAGATAACCGTAAGCAGCTACTGTAGGGCACAGTCCCAATAAAGGACTTCTCATCATATTTCAAAAAAGGTGCTCACATCGGACGGCAGCCCCACCAAGTGCCAGAGTGGGTAAGTAGCTACCAGGTTCCAATAATGCCATAACGGTTTAAAGAGAGGCAATGTGGTATGGCCAAGAGCCCAGCACAGTTTCCCTTCTCTATCAGATGACAACACAGGTCTCCCACATTGAACAGATGGCGTCTGTCATGATCTGATTTGGAAATTATTTTTTTGTCTGATTCTGGGACTTTTCATTTTCACTGTTACTCATGTTACTCATGTTTTGAAGACCAAGGAATTCATTTTTGACATTTCCTTTTCAATTAGGGTTATTTTTGAATAATTTTTCATGATATTAAAAGTGAATCATGTTTCTCCTCAATGCTCTCAAACTCGGGCCTGTTTGTTCAAGATTGTGGTTTCACAACAAACATTTGTCTTTCCTTTCTTTATTGTGTTTGAATGAATTATGACTCCATTCTGCTTACATGTTATTTCAGCCCCACTGACTATGATTATTGTCACAGGTATTAACAACAACTTTTTATTTCTATAGCATGTTTTCATACAGATCATGTAAGCATAAAGTGCTTTACAGGATGAAGAAAGAAAAAAATCTAAAAATAAAATTAGGCAATACTAATTAACATAAAATAAAAGTAAGGTCCAATGGCCAGGGAGGACAGGAAAAAAAAAACTCCAGACAGCTGGAGAAAAAAACAAAATCTGCAGGGGTACTGAGGCCACGAGACCACCCAGCCCCAACTAGCCATTCTACCTAACATAAATGATCTCAATCAGTCCTCATGGTTTTCTGGCTCCATGTGGAAGAACTAGATGATGATGGTCATGTGGACCTCTGGCCTTCAAGCTATCAATGTAGGGACAGCACAGTGCTTTGATCAGGTGGGGGTGGTGCAGATCACCATGACAGAAAAATGGGGGGATTACATTTTAGTTTCTTGATCTTTTTTTGATTTCAATACAACTCCTGATTCCAATTTCCAATTTGACTGCTGCCACCCACCCTGAGTAGTCAATACAAAGTCTTACCAGAAATACCTGAGGCTGCCAGAAAGACCTCTGGGGGGTGGAACACCAGCCCCGGAAAGGGGAGAGTTGTCTGCGTGAACCACTGACTTTGTGAATAGTGGGCAAGCGGGTGAGCCCCTCAACGTGACAAAAAACAGCCATGAACCTTTGTAATCAAATACAAAACCTCTGTGTGTCTAAATGTTTGCATCAATGTTAGTCAAAGGAGTAAGTTCATTGCTTGGCAGTGTCAAAGTACCTCAAAACACTCCCCAAAACCAAATTCCCAATTCCATCTCTTGCTCGTTATCTAAGCCAAGCATCACTCCTTTGCACAAACTTGCTGTATCCTCATTTAACATACCGATTGTAGAATAAACTATCACATATCAGTATCACCACCAAGCCCTCAAATCATTTTTGTGTGTCTGGAGCTGCTCTAATTAAGCAACAAGGACACCAAGCTAGCACATTCGCTAGTGAACCTTGATGGTTTGGCACCCTTGAGCATTCCATTACATTAAAAAGGATCCAGGACAGCTCTCCTACTGCTTGATCTCTTAACACGTTAAAGATGCCTCTGCTCTTCCCCTATGTGCTTCCCTCCATTAGCCCAGAAAGCTCCCATCCTTGTTTCTAGTCCTCTGTAGCCTCATTCACATGTTATCTTGAGGGTCAAGAATTCTTGGCAACTGCTGAGTCTAGTGTCCTTTAGCTTCTTGAACGAATATCACTACTGCCAAAGGCACATCATACCCTCTAGCTTTCAGGTGCTCATGTGTATAGCCTTGCCAGGATGTCTGGTGCTTACTAAGCCCTTGCAAGTGCTCTTCAGCTGCATTGAAATGATGATGTGCATCATCCCTACCTGTGAATGCTTGTTCCTCTCTCTAAAAGTCGTGTTAGGCCCTATCCCTGCTCACAACTACTAGGCCGATTATCACTACACCTATATATGTATGTAGTGCCTTGAAGCAATATTCAGCCCCAACCCTATTTGATGTAAATGGCTGTCACAACCTTAAATTTTTATTTGTAAATCAGCCACTCTTTTTAAAGTTATAAACCACTATAAAATGAAAACTTCTAAAAGTGAAATGTCAGTCATTTGTAATTATTTAAGCCCCTTAGCATTCAAGCCAATAGATTCAACTTTAGTCTCATCAGATAACCTTTGCAAATTGTTTACAACTAGAGACATTTCGTGTTTCCTGTCATGTCTTCTTCCATACCACTGTTCTACAAACAGTGCAAAGCATGGGACATTGTTTAGCTGTGAACATCCTCTTCACTTCAAGCCACTTATTTTTGTGCACGTTCAGTGTGACAATTTTCATCACAGTAGCCTCTGTAACAAAGTGCTCTTCTTGATGGTGGCCTGACCTCGGCAGTTTGGCTATAGTTTCATATATTTGTGGTTTGGATTTGACAGACTGCACTGAGTTCCGAAGTATCATGATTTAGAGTTCCAAATATGGCAAGTGGTTGTGAGGCCTCCAAATGCTCCAGAAAAGGTTTCCCTGAGCAGACCAGTCCTTCATTGCCTGTAGGAAAAGGCCTCACCCCAATGGGCTTAATCCCAGCTGCAGTAGTCTGTCTTAGGCCTCACAGACACAAAAGGGATTTCCACCTCAAAACTGAAATTAGATGATTCAAAATCAGGCCAAAAAGTTCTACAAGGAGAAGAATGACTGTAAACATGTGGCTTGTATGAATAAGGCATAATAGGGTATAAAAGGTGATTCTAAGCAAACAAATCCAAACCAATATCTAATAAACTAAATCTTTAAGACAGACAGTAATCCAATAATACATAGCGTATTCATTTACTCCAAAGCATAGAAAAATTCTCAACTGTTGAATCCTGCTTCTGGCTCAAACATAATAAATATCACAACACCGGGGCAAGCAGACACTAGAACAATATATTATGTTTTAAACAATCGATGCAATTATGTGAAACAATTGAGAAATATAATTTATTTTTGCAATCTAATTTGCAAAGGCAATGTAACAAAAATAAAGAAAAGATATATATTGTAACAAAAGGCGCTATATTGGCGCCTGACCCAACGCAGACTCACACGGGAGGCACGTATAAAAACAAATAAACTTTTATTTCTCTTCACCTGTGGGGCACATCTTCCCCGTGACTCACAGGCACAACACAGTCCCAAGCACCAAAACACCACACTCTTCTTCTTTAACCACCACTCCTCCCGGTAAGCGTTGTCCTTCTCCTCCTGACTCAGGCTCCTGGAGTGATGGCCCCTTTTATAGTCCACCCGGAAGTGCTCCAGGTGCTTGATTGCCGAGTTCCGGATGCACTTCCGAGTGTGGTGAAAACACTGCCCACAAGGGCTCAAAAGTCCCAGCTGTAGCACCTAGCCATCTAGTGTCCAGGGGGAGGTATTGCAAAGGTCATGATTGCTCCCCCTGAACATTTACAGAAGGGGCGTCCTGGCCAGGCATGGACCCCGGCCATCCGCCACAATATAATGATAAAAAATGAAAAATAATACAAATTACATTCCAAAGAAAATGATCATTCGAGTATCCAATTATTACAGAAGATCCATGTGAACATAAAATACGTGAGACACAAATGAAGCTAATCAGTCCACAGTAATAGAAAATAATATCATCAAGTTTACAATCATGTCTTTATATTTAATATACTACCATGGCTGTCCATTTGTCTGTCCAGGATTTTAAATCACCGGTAGCTCGCAAACCATTTGTCCTATTGACCTGAAATTTGGTACACATATACTACGTGACGTCTACTATCTGCTTTCGGGGTGATGATTGACCTCCAAGGTTATTCCTCTTTTTATTTTTGTTTTATTTTATTGTAGAATCAACTCTCAGCAGCAGCCAGCCGCATAGCCGCCATTCTCATCCCTACCACCTTCGCCGACACTTCCCCTACCTCTTCATATCTTAAATTATTCTTGAGGCAGATTGAAAACTTAAGCGCCAGCTTAAGTGAAAAATTAAAGAAAATGTACTAAGTAATTGCAACACAAACGCTGACTTAATCAGCTGTAACGCGAAAAGATGCCGATGAAATAAGAGAAGAACCAGCTGCTAGGGTGAAGAAAAGAAGAGCTGCTCATATCAACCTCTGAGCAAATGAATGCTAAACAGAGACAGAGAAAGAGGATGAAAACTATGAATGCTCAAGTCAAGTGTATTCACTGCACGTTATCATGCATGTACTGTTACTGGTAACATATAATTGAATTCCTGAGATTCAAAGGTGTGTGTAGATTTGCCGATGCATTTTGAGGATTCACCTCTTCTTCAGGACACAGCAATCAAGAAAGATAATATAATCAAACACTAAACAAATAAAATGTACATCTAACCATGCAACTCAAAGATAATGCACTACCTATTATACAAGATCAGGCGTTCATAAAAGTAGAGCCACCATAATTTAGTTCCCCAGAAAAACTTTATAAAGATAAAAATAAGAATACAAATAAAAATAAAAAGGTCAACAAATATTAGAACGATAACTTAAATAGTAGAGATACTTCCTAATGGGAAATGCAGCTTACCTAAGCCATATGTGAAAATTATGTGTTAAGCGACTCTTGATTAAAGAAGCTGAAATAATATCAAAGACAGAGATGTAGACGCCGTCATGTGTAACTAAGAGGAACGAGTATGAACCAAGAATAAGTTTTTAAAAAACGGTATTACCTCACCCACTACATGTGCCATAGAGCTCATAACAAGGGACAAATAACACCTTTTGAACTACAATTTCAGATTAATATCACCCTGTCAAATAGTGACAAGGTTACCTTTTAGAACATTCCCACAACAACTACAGTTCAAACAGAGAAACTGTCCAGGAGAGATACACTTTAGCAACTTTTTGGGGAATGTAAAAATAGCAGTTCATAAATAATTCACTACATAACTTCTAAGGTTATGACCACACAAAAAAGCAAAAAGAGGTAGATCAGAAAGACTTGGATGTAAATTCAATATATGCCAATATTTCAATATTATATGCTTAATATGATTAGCATAATAAGAGTAAGTAAGGTTGCACACTATCGTATTGGTCTGCTTGGATTCCTGCTTAGGTTTATTTAAGTAATAATTCCTTGCTGATATAAAATGTCACTTAAATGCCATCTTAACGCAGACTATCGAATACCCTCTGTAAAAAAAACGGGATTTCAAATCCTTAGCATGACTAATTAAATCATCCCATTCCAAACAGATACAGAAAAAACTGTGAAACGGGTAAATTGCTGATCAAGGATCAAGGATGAAAACTGAGGCCTGTAGTAAAATATGATCAGTAGGTTTACAATATAAAGAGAATTGAAGTGAGTTATTAAGCACATATATGTTAATGTCCAAAAATGAAATGGATTTATTACTGTAATTAAGTGTAATTAATCTGGTGTTTAAAACATGCAAACTTCGCCTTGGTTATTATTTTTCATGATCCCTGTAAAAATTGACTAGTCTTCCTCATTGACGATCATGCCAAAGATACCATAGCAGTCGGCCCATTTTTAAAATCACCATGTTTTCTACATTAGATAGATAGATAGATAGATAGATAGATAGATAGATAGATAGATAGATAGATAGATAGATAGATAGATAGATAGATAGATATGAAAGGCACTATATCAGATAGATAGATAGATAGATAGATAGATAGATAGATAGATAGATAGATAGATAGATAGATAGATAGATAGATAGATAGACTTTTATTTGTTCCCAAGGGGCAATTTTTCTTTTTACATGAGCTAAATCTATTAAATAATAAAATGCTAAGGTTAGCATGTGTCCAGTCCCTCAGAGTAACCTGATTGGCCCTTTTGACACAATCAAAGAAGAGGACATATGAATGTAAGACACACAAGGAGGAGTAAAAGCACACTAAGACTCAGCTTCAAAGATGGTAAGTATAAAAGTGGAAAGGCTTTATGGGAATGTGCTTAAAAGAGGGAGCGCTGGTCAAGATAATTTCAGACACATGAAGATACAGAGAAAAGGTGCTGAATGTACACATAGGGCAAGAGATATTTTTTAATTACCTGACTAATAAATTAGTAAATAAATAAAAAAAAACATTAAACAAAAGCTATGGGATTTTTAGTTAGTTATATGATATACGTAGATGAAGTTGTAACAATGAATTATTAAAACATAAGGAAAAGGACTGAAGGTAACTCATGGGTTAACTCAGCATAGCTTAAAGTGTGAACATGTGAAGTCAGCCTCATGCTAGAGAAACCAGCATTTTGAATTATCAAGGTTAGAATGAGGTAAATGAGTAACAAACACCCCTCTAGAAAGTGTGGATAAACTAATGGGAACGCCTAAACAGCCCTCTCTTGAAGTGGTGCTAAGATCAATAGGAGAATCTGCAAAACACCCCTATTAACTAGGCGGTGTTTAGATAATTGGGAGAGTCGAAAGGAGTCAGAAAACACTGGTAAGCACTAGCTGATTGGATGGAATAATAAAGTTCAGCATATTATGGATATTAAGAGTTAGATGACGTGTATTAGATGAGGTAATGGTAATAGAAACGTATAAAAGAAAATTAATTGTTTAATTGCTCACTAAATTCATGGAATGACACATTTATGTATAATCTGTGCAAATAAAAAAAGTTATGCATTCTGATCTGGGCTCCATGACTGATTTTTCCACAACAATCCCCACCTCCCCCAAATACCAACCAGAATTAACAAAAGGAAAACTGACTTGGATAAAGATTAAAACAGCGGACCCAGAAACAGAAAGGTATTCTAAAGTATTGTTTCTGTTGGCATAAAGTTTCCTCAGTAGTGTTTCTTGACACATTTCTGATGAATAATTCGTTGGTTGAAAGTCCTCAGTGTTAGTGTGTCAGTGAGAGTATGTGCAGCATTGTTCATGATAGCACTATTTTGTGTCCATCTTTCTCTCAACCCTTTCTATTTCCAGTGGCTTGAGGGTGGATCCCCTAACTGAGCCTGCCTTTGAAATCATGGACAGAAAATCTCAATGGGCACCACAAGATAATAGAACCTATGAAAGATGTCACTGCCCACGCGCTGTCTCCTGAGAAAAAAAAAGTCTGCTCAATAATGTGTTACAGACAAAATAATGATGAACGGGGTCTGTCCAGTAGTATGCTATAAATTGAACAAGAGTACACTTGACTTATATCTCAACATAGACATCCTGTTGAAGTTCTTCATAGTAATCCAGATTGCAATAACCTTCACAAATTTAATTCCTGTAAACTTTGCTCCTAGATAGTGGAACAAGATGCTGCACATTTCTGAAAGATTTGGGGCTAAGAAGAGAGGAATAAACAGAAGCCAAATGGAAGGTTTATTGGAGTATTAACTACAAAATCAAATTCTTGGTGTAGGAATATCTAGCAATTGTATTTTTCCAAAACATACTTTTGAAGTCACTAAGGTCTCTTTGGAAATGCAAGTTTGGTCAAAACAATGAACAACAGGGTCTGCCCAGCCTTAAGCCTGATGGGTTGTTAATTGCGAACTATCTCAAATAACATCTGTGCAGAGGAAACTACTTTCAACAGAATTTGTATGCCTCATTTACTCAAACGTTTTCTTTAGTTACTCAGTTACTTTTACTCCCAAATGTATAAATTGTAAGAAAAGAGCAGTGGAGATGAACTCCTAAAAGTTATATTCAGGCAGTACCTGATAACAGTGTTTGCATTTAAAAAGGTTACATATTCTTTTACCATAACCTCCTCTAACGGGAAAGGGTATAAGCAGTGTTACGAGAAATTAGATTTGTTAGCATTATGTTCCGTTTCTCAATGGCAGTTTGTCAAAAATGGGGCAGAAGCATGAAACACATCTTTTTAGAGCCAAGAGACTATTTGCTTTTGGCTTTTTCAGCTTTTCTGACCATCAGATTGGTTCTTCTTATTAATTATTGACAGAAAATAAACTGAGTGGGTGGTACAATGTCTGATTTTATAAAGAAATAGAATGACAATGCTTATTTACCAAGTGAATCAGAGTCACAATGAGGACATTTTTCAGAACTTTATTGATCCTGGTATTGCACGCTACGTACTGCACGTTGGATTCCATCAGAGACAAAGGTAAGATGTTTTGAGCTTTCACTGAGGTGAGCTTGACCTTCTTGTCTTTTAAATTCTACTAGCACAATGTGTAGAAATTCCTTATTTCCTCTTAAAAAGAAATTTAGAAAGAACACAAAAAACTGACAAAGGGTAAAACACCTGCAGATAAAAACACTGAATGGAAGGACCTGTGTTTGTCAATGACTTGTGTTTCACCATTTTTTTGGTTTTATTATGAACTCCATACAATCTTACAATCTCAGCTAGGTGTCCACTTGCCTGTCTTCATAATCCATTTATGCAACCTTTAAAAAAATAGATAAAATAGACCCCATTTTTATGGAAAGGGTTTGTTTTATGCTACCTTGTACTTTACTACTGGATGAGGTTTTTGGAGAAATAGTCACCTTTACTACTCATTGGAGATTAAAACTCCTCAATTTACCTAGTGTCAAACAAGGTAGTGGTTTAACCTACTAAGCTAAATTAATTTTAGTATTAGGTGTTTCATAGTGAGGGCAGCACAGTGACAGGGGGGTCAGAGTTTTTCTCCAGGTATTCAGGTTTTCATTACACATCCCAAATATCTGTAAGTCAGGCTATCTGGAGATTCTAACTTGGCCATGTATAACAGAGAGAATGTTGGTCTATGCAGGAGTAACTCCCATGATGGATTGATTAGCTCTATTCTTGGTTTGTGCACAATAAAATCTCTATTACAACCAACCTTGGTGGAGTCACGGCCCAGTTTTTGATATGCCATTGTATCTGTGACCTGTGGGGGTGGGCCCCCTCTTTGAATTAGTGCAACACGCCCTGAATTTAGAATGATTGTCAAAGTGGGGTGAAGTAGGCCTGCACAATCATTTATGGCTTTTCGCCCTTGATGACTCCGGCATGATCATTAGAGTAGGAGTTAGTTACGGTGTCCAGTATCAGGCACAATGCAGCTGCTGCAGCTGTAAATCGAGTATGATCATCAGAGCGGTGGTGGGGGCCTGGGGTCAACTGCAGCTCACCCGCCATACCACCACGTTCCAAAGGTTGGGAAATTTTGCTCTAATACATAAACATTCGATGATATACACAGAAAGAGAAAAACGGGATGTTTATTACAAAAAGAGTAAAAGGCATTTTTGAAGTGCTTGTCCTTATTACTTGCTGGAGCCTGGAGGACCACCATGGCTGCAGGTTTTCATTCTGACCCTTTTTTTAATGAGTGGCCTGTTTGTGCTGCTAATTAAGTTCTTGTGAATTCATTTTAATTGCATTGCTTTTTTAAGACTTGTTCCTCTGAATTGCTTCATTTCTTTCCTTAAATGGCACCCAAACAGAAATGAAATGTGAAGTGAAGGAGCCAACAGAAGACCAACTAAGTGAGGGCCTCAAACTCCAACCAATTTCATACTAACCAGCTGTTTAATGAGGTGCCAATTAACTCATTCTTTAATTCCATGGCTTGTTGCTGCTCTCATTGTGCAATAGCAGACATTTCCGAAATTGTTGATTTTCTCTTTCTAAGAGCGCTGGTAAAATGTTTTGGGGACCTGAGAAGATCGACATTCTAGAGACCTTCAACTTTCCTAATTTTCAGATATTGTATGATGGACACCAGTTGTTTTGGTTCATTTTCTATCTCATTACTGTTTGGCTACTAATTAAGGAAAATAAAACAATTAAGGGGTCAGAGTCTTCAAGAGCAAGTCAATTAAAATTAATTCAAAAGAAGTTAATTAGTAGCAAAAACAGGTCACTCATTAAGAAAGGGGTTAGAATAATAATAAATAATAATAATAATTCTTTGCATTTATATAGTGCTTTTCTCACTACTCAAAGTGCTCATGAAAACCTGCAGCCACAGTGTCCTCCAGGACCGGAGTTGGTGACCCCTGCTCTAATGGAAATTGTTTGAAGTGCTTTGGAACACTTTAGTGCTGGGAACTCCTAGCTCTCGACAACAACGATTCAAAGAAGAACCACAATGGCTGAAAATAAGAAAAATTAAAGTTTTCAGCTGAACTAGCAGAGTCCAGACCTAAAGCCAATAGAGATGTTGTGGCAGGACCTGAAACATGCAGTTGATGATCAGAAACTTAGCAATGTTCCTGCAAAAGAAGACTGGACTGAAATTCTTCCACATCAACATGCATGGTTGATATTCAATTAG
This sequence comes from Polypterus senegalus, assembly GCF_016835505.1. Taxonomy (NCBI): domain Eukaryota; kingdom Metazoa; phylum Chordata; class Cladistia; order Polypteriformes; family Polypteridae; genus Polypterus; species Polypterus senegalus. The sequence continues at coordinate 115,466,024 of NC_053167.1, read as the reverse complement.
AGGAAGAGGCTGGTTGCAGTCATTGTAACTAAAAGTGACACAAACAGTCTTTACGTATAAGGTGGAATTGCACTGTTCAAGTTGATATTGGATAGCCATCCATCCATTATCCAACCTGCTTTATCCTAACTACAGGGTCACGGGGGTCTGCTGGAGCCAATCCCAGCCAACACAGGGCGCAAAGCAGGAAACAAACCCCGGGCAGTGCGCCAGCTCACACACACACACACACCAAGCACACACTAGGGACAATTTAGAATCACCAATGCACCTAACCTGCATGTCTTTGGACCGTGTGAGGAAACTGGAGCACCAGGAGGAAACCCACGCAGACACGGGGAGAATATTGGACAGCCTTATTTATTAATGAATAATGTAACTAAAAAAGGAGCTGCCTGCTTAATGAGGTGTTTTTTCATCAAATATTCCTTTCTGGATGAAGTCCAGGAAACATTCAGTGTTTATAATTTGCAATAGTAGCAGAAATCAGGAGACATTTTCATAACACTGTATTCAGGTAGCAACAAAAAAAAAATTACATTTTTTGTGAAAATCTTAAGAAAGACACCCATTTTATAATTTTATCTGAAAGTCATTTTATATTTATTCTTATCAAGTCTGGTGCTAGTAGTTTATATTCAGTTAAACATACATTATACTATTTGCTACTTTTCAGATGACCTGGAAGTCTGCATTTTGTCCAGTGTTACTAATGGATCTGTTCCTAATGCCAAGGATAAATATTTATCAGGAGAAATAGTATTGTATTCTTGTGAAGCAGATTATATTTCAGTCACAGGACTTCAGTGGGGGGCCTCACATTGCAAATCTGGACAGTGGCATCCTGTCCCACAATGTAACAGTAAGTAGACCTAGAAGGAAGTTAATTATTTGAAACTTCACTTTTCAATTTATCCCATTCAGAATTTTGATTTTTGAGTGCCAGGTATGTCTATTTGCAAAGAGGATTGTAGTAATTTCACTTTGGCAGGAACAAGTGTGTTTTCTTGAAAAAGACCATGCTGCTTAAAAAATGCTTGTATTTTTTGGTTATTTTTAAACACATGATTAATAGTTGTTTAATTTAATAAAGCTTAATATATCATTTGTCAGATTTCACTAAAACAAGAAATACATTTTAAATACTGTCTGAAAAATGTTTGAAGTTGGAATTGTAGGTACCAATTGGACTATCACCTCAGGAGTAAAGTTGCATTAGTACGATGAGCTATAAAATGCGTTCAGTGTAGCCATGAAAGGTTGTACAGAATTTTACAGGGCTGGATATCTTAGCTTATTTAGCACTTTAAATTAGATATACTTGATGACTTCATCCATTAGCAGAAATTGGTCCCAGGGCAGCATGTAGAAACATTCAAAAGCAAAGTCCAAACTTTATTGATATACTTTGTTAATATTTTGTTAATCCCTGAGAGGAAACTGTCTTTTCACATGACCTTTGAGGGTCAGAGCACAGGGTCCAGTATTGTACTTGGCCCCTGGTGCAATTTTCAGGTTAAGAGCCCAACAGAGTAGGATCCCTTCTACCAGTAATGGGATTTGAACCAGCAAACTTCTAGATACCAGTGCAGAAACGTATGGGCAGGATGCCGTCTAAGGTGGAGAAGAGGCCTGCCTAAATATTGCTCTGGCATGAATATGGTATGTTTTTGTTCTAGTGTATACAGTTGTAAAATTATTCTTTTCACATTTTAAGAGAAAACATGTAAGCTGCTAAGTATTCCTAACGGTTGGACCAAAAATGCTAAGTTTGCCTATGACATTGGGACTACGCTGGAGTATGAATGTTATGAAAATTTCATCCCTGCTAAAGAGAAGTCAGTTTGTACCACCGATGGCTGGAGTTCACAACCCCTGTGCCAAGGTAATCATTAAAAGTGTGACAAAGGGTGTTATGAAGCTAACAGAAATAAAAGAAACTTTGCAGTCTGTATATATCAGCATTTACAGTTTGAACACCTTGAAAGAAGTTGTAAGGAAACATTTCAAAGTTTGTGAATCGGAGTAAACCTGAATTCTTTGTATTAGAAATATCCATGTTGCTGTTTACTGAATGCATTCATTTTCCAGTTGAAATTTTCTAAAGGTTGAAATGGCATTATGGCTCTTTCCAATTACTGATAAATGCCTTCAGCTCAGGTTCTGAATATAATAAAAAAAATATATTCCACAGATATACTTTTGAAGACATAGAATTAGACTTTATTCAAACCTGAATAGTCATTTTTCTTTTCAATAAAGTTAAGCCTGCCTGCCAAGCATTAACTGTTTCAGGTAACGACAATTCTTCTCCTTTTAGTTAAACCAAAGGTCTGCACTTTGCCTGATGTTGCCCATGCATATTTATTTAATAAAAGAAATGAATACTTTCCTGAAGAAATATTATATTTCACTTGTAAGACTGGCTATAAATCAAACACTGGAAGATGGTGGGGTGGGGTGCAATGTAAATCTGAAGAATGGCAACCCACACCTGAATGTATTGGTAAGTAGACATGCTGTTGATTTTACTAATAAGCCTAATGTTAAAGTGTGACCACCATAGCCATTTGTAAATATGTAGGCAACTGGTAGATTAACCAGTGGAAGATCAAGAGTTAATGAAAGTCGCAAAGTATAAATCCTGGAACTTGCATTTTACAAGATCTGTGCATAAAATGAGAAAATTACCAAAGGAAATAAGAACATAAGAAATCTGACAAACTACAGAAGAAAATTCAGTCCATCAAGCTCATTTATTTAGTGTAAGTGCCGGAGAGGCAGGAGAGCATCCCAGCCAGGATGGAGATGATGTCTTGCCCAGACATAGCAGAAAGACAGTGGGAGTTGAGACTCAATTTGGCCAGAATGGCTTATATTCTTTATCCTGGCACAGAGAGTAGGATAATAAATGGATTGGGAAAACATGAGGGCTGGGAGCAGGTCATTCCCTCACAAAGCAGGTGGCAGTGTTCGTCCAGAATGAATCCTGCAGGGCAGCATGGGACTTCAGGTTCTGCAGTACAACCATGATGGGCTCTTTAGGTGCCAGCAGAGGGTGCTGCCAGGGAAGGACTACCCCGGTTTCTGCATGACCAGGAAACACTCCAGATGAACAATGCCAGGATACTGGAAGTAGTCAGTGGGTGACACTATATTCTGTTGCTTTAATAGTCAGCCACAAATAAGTTCATAACTGCATATGGAAATCTCATGAAAATTAACTCATTTTAGGTCATGCGAAGGGTATAGTGTTACTATAGAATGTGTTTTAAATTCCTCTTTCTAACAGATGAAAAAACAGTTTGCCCAGACCCACCACGTGTGGACAACGCCATAATCGCAGAACTTCCTAAGCTCTTTGTTAATCAAGACATGGTAGAATACATCTGCATACACACAAATAAAAGCCAAAGAATCACCTGTAGGAATGGGAAATGGACAACAGTACCTTCCTGTCGTAAGTATTAATATAATTTATTATCATTTTCACAATTCATTTTATGAAGAGTTAGGTGACTGAAGGCACAAGTACAGGCTATGGTTTGAGTTTTATACCACTGTCCTTTTTGTTTCTCTACATACATAATACAATGTTTGACACAGACACAGAGATATTAAAATCTAAAGGGTCCTTTCATTAAATTGGCTGACCCAGCACTGACTCAGCTGTAGAATGGCCAGTACGGTGGAGGGCCGGTTGTTGGCCGATGTCTCCAGGACTCTGACTGTCTCTGGCTTGTCTAGCTCGTTTTCTGCAATCTGGCTATGATTCTACAATTAGCTGATGGACAGATATTGTTGTGTTTCATTTATATTAATTAGTTTCTAATTTGATTTTGATGTATTTGAACAGATCTGTATCCTTATACTGTACATGATAGTTCTGTATTTAGTGAGGGGTTTAATCTATTCTTTCATCTTGACTTGATAGTTGTCACAACGCTCTACACCTGCACTTGGTGAGGAGTGCTGTGCAAGAACAAAGTAGTTTGTACTGTCGTATTGTATTCCTGAGGTGGCCATAAAAGATTGGCCTTTGAGCTCTGTGAAGAGGATGACTTGTGTCCTGTTTTGTGTGTTGTATTTACCCCATTTTTTAACACCCATTGCACTTGGTATGCGCAACAGAAGGAAATTGATGGAATGACTCTCAAAAGTTCAAGTTCAGAAAGTCCAACAGTGTCTGAAATAAAAAAGTGGTCAGATGTCAAAGTGGACAATAAAAGGCCAGTCAAAGACCACCGTCTGAGTGTAAGTGTATTAGGGCACGGAGAAAAGAAAAAAAAAAACAGGGACACAGTGAAAAACAAAAGGTTGAAATGTCGACTTTAATCTCGAAATGTCCACTTTAATCTCATTGTTTATTTTGTCTTTAAAGTAGAACATCATAAACGTCATCTTAAAATCGATGTTTAATTTACTAGATTTTCTCAAATCCCATCGTAATTAAAGCACAATATTTTATGTGTTCTATTGTGTGAATCACTACGTGCTTCTTAAATGGGCTTTCTCTTTCACAAATAGCAGCGCACAGGCAGTGATCGCTGCACAGAATACATTACATTCATGATATCACAGCTCTCTGAATATTTTAGAATAGTACGATGCATACTTCATTTCTTATCATTTTCTTAATGAAATGCATTAAAGAATGTATTAAACATGGGGGCTCGGTGGCACAGAGGTAGTGACGCGATGGCACGCCGTCCAGAGATTGTTCTTGCCTCCAGCACGGTGCTTGCTGGGATGCACGCGACCTTAGATGAAATAATATATTGCAGCACTACTGTGTCTGTCAAATGTACCAACCCCCAATTGTTGTCCTTCCATTTTCTTTCTCCTCATAACCAATTGCCATAATATAAGCTCTGTAATAACTGTAAAACAGCTGTAAGCTTAGATTGCAGATTCTTCAAAATGTGTAAGGAACACATGTGTAAAAATGTGTAAGGAATACATGTTTAATTATTTCATCCATCTGTCCATCCAAGGTTGAACCAGTCCCAGGAAGCATATAGCATGAGGCAGCATTTTTAAAGTATCTGCCCTGGAGAGCGTATTCAGAAGTGTTGCTTTTCATTTGTTGAAAATGTTACAAGGTAGTGTGGATGAGAGGTGAAAACGAAGACTAATGTTCGAGTTTTCAAAATGAAAATGTAGTAGTGTGCATGGGGTCATAGTGATGATAAACCTTCTTCTTCTTCTTTCGGCTGCTCCTGTTAGTGGTTGCCACAGCGGATAATCTTTTTCCATAAGTCATGATAAATAGTAGCTTAAATAAACTGTATTAACGGGAGAACTGTATTAACTGTGTTGGTTAGAACGCAACTTTTTTAAAAAAATGATGAAACAGTCCATAAAGAAGCCAGAGATAAGACTGGAGGCAAATCGGCCTTCCTGGAGATGCAGCATGTCAGGGATAAAATTTAAGACTTTGACTTGAATTATTCAGATCATTGAAATAATGTTAGTAATCCTGCATGTTACCATTTATAAAATATACATGCATTCTTTTGGCTTGATGTGACTTTTTCCTGAAGTGCTTTAGAGTTCATCTATCAGTGTTTTAACATTTTTCCCATTTCTTTAATATCACTCTTACTTATTTTACAACACCACTAATGGCAAACTCTGGACTGTGGGCCTAACAATGCCATGATATGACATGGAGCACCACTTACAGTCGATTCACAAATTATTCAACGCCCTTCACTTTCTGCACACTTTATTGTGTTGTACATTTCATTTTTAACACTAGAATTACCAAAGCTTACGAAAAAACTTGTAAATCGATCCCACCTTAAATCCGTTCGCACCTCTCCGTCAGCGTCTTTTGTGTTGTAAATGTGTCGATAAGCCCAAGCAGCAAGCAGCCTGGTATTCCATCCCCCCACTGCCAGAGAAACTGCAAAAACCTCTCCCAACTCAAGCCTCATTTATCAGGGAATCAGGTACCTAGAGCTGTATAGGCTAAAAAAATATATTGTTATTTGGAACACATGCATTTCACCTGTGTTCCGTATCTACAAAGATCTATGTAAGTGTAGGATGACAGGAAATGCAAGAAATGTTGAACACATACCTAAAAGACAAACTTTTTCCATGTTTCAGTACTAATGACAAAATGTAGACATGAAATATATGTGTGAAGACTGAAATCCAAATATCAAATAAACACTTTCACAAAAGGTACAAATATAACAGAACAAGTGAGATTTTATTCGACTATGACCAGAGAAAAAGAAATTGTGACTTCTTTGGTAGTTCAGCTGTTAGAGATGCTGACTCCTATTCAAATGGTTGCCAGTTCGAGCCTTCCCGTGTCCCAAAATAAACGTTTTGAGTAGTGAGCTGCTCTTATTGTTGCTGTTATACAATAAAAACATTCATTTGATTTGAGTCTGTAACAGCTGGTGTACATGTATGGTATTTTTTTTTATTCAGTTTTATTCTCAGTCACATTCACACTTGCCCCGATCTGACATTGTTGTTTTCAAATAAAGACGTGCTATAACAGAGAATGACTCAGATGACGACAAGGGCTCTACATCGGAGAACGAGAACAAAAACGTTCGCTCCCCGCAAGAAACGTCCACTCACATATAAGAACAACGCACCTGCACCAGGCGTAAAGGTGAAAGACGGCAGGACGAGGTCCGGCGTCTTCCTGCCAGTCAGTCTGCCCCACACCTGTCCTTCATTGAAACAGCTCAGCTTACAGAGCTCGCCAACGTATCCTACAAAGTCCTGCTTGTGATTATGTTTTGTGATGGTCTTTATATAAAAACATTTATAGGTTACTTATACAAAAGCCAGTTCGAATGTTATTTACCTCGATTTATTTACTTATCTTCCTACAGCGTAAAGTCACAAGTAAACTGCAGAGAATGGCAAATTCTTTTAAAATCAAAAACTGAAATCTTTCATCCATATAAATATTCAGACCCTAATTCAATTCTTTGTTGAAGATCCTTTTGCAGCAATTACAGCTTTGAGTTGTTTTTGGTAAGTCTGTACCGGATTCTCACAGCTGGATTTGGGCAGCTTAACTCATTCTTCCCAGCATATCCTCTCAAGGTCCATTAGATGGAATGGGATGCAGTAGTAAGCTGCCATCTTTAGATCTCTCCACAGACATTCTATGGGATTTGAGTCAGGGCTTTGTCTGGGCCACTCAAGGACAGTCAGAGACTTGTCCCAAAGCCACTGTAGTGTTGTCTCAGCTGTATACTTCTGGTTGTTGTTGTGCTGTAAGGTGAACCGTCTCACCAGTTTGAATGTTGTGTGCACTCTGGAGAAGGTTTTCTTCTGTTTTCTGCTACTTTGATTTAACTGGCCATAACTTCATCATCCCTCACTGAATATTCATATTCTAACCCCACAAAATAAACATCAGACATTTCTCTTTCAAACATTTTACAGCTGGCCATACGTTACAGAAGAATAAGTTGCAAAATTCAGTAATATTTTTTACCAAAAGATGCACTTTGAAAGTTTTTCTTATTTCCACAGTGTTTGAAAGCTCATTCCAACACTGCTGTATAAAAGAGTCAGAGAAGGTGTCAGGAACAACCATAATAAAAAGTTATGAAATGTCTGTAATATTTCTAGTTTTAGTGTTTTAAAGCTATACAACAATGGGATTCTTTTTCTCTTGTTTAAATTTTGGAATTTTGAAAGAATGATCTTCAACAAAAAAAATTCAAATCAGTAAAGGTACAGAACTGAATACAGTACATTGCAGTCATTTAAAAGATGCACATATTTCTGCACAGGAGTTGTTTGAGATGCAATTAAAGTTGAAACGAGTGCCTAGCAGTCTCAGTTTATGGTTTGTCTGAGAATTGCTTCAATAAGCTTTGTTTGAAAAAAGGTTATAGTCCAGGGCTCTCATGCGTAACACTTTGTTTAGATTCCATACTAAAATTTTTGCTTATGCTGAAAAGTTAAAAATATATGCACAAAAAAATAAGATTTGTAAAACCTTATGTAAGCCATGTGCCATGCTAAATTCTATTATTCACCATATATATCTTAAAACTCTGCCCTTGTGCACCCCCTTACCACACAGCAGTAACAATCTCTTCTTCTTCTTCTTCTTTTGGCTGCTCCCATTAGGGGTTGCCACAGTGGATCATATATATTAAACGCATATTAATTTGGCAAAATTTTACACCGGATGCCCTTCCTGACGTAACCCTCCCCATTTATCCGGGCTTGGGACCGGCATGAAGAAACACACTGGTTTGTGCATCCAATGTGGCTGGTTTACAATCTGTGACTTAAAAAAAATCTTTTCTGAATATTTATGATCTAATTACCATATACATTTATTTGATCATGTTCCTAAATGACCTCTTTTAAACAAACCACGGGAAAACACAGAAAAAGAAACCTCGAATGTGAACCTAAGGTATTACTGACTGAAATGGAGGCTGCAAATCCATTCTTTTTACTGGTCTCTCTGTGGGAGTCACAAATAAAACTAAAAAAAGAAGAGTGTGAGCAGCTGAATGGAAAGAGCAAAAAAAGAAAATTAAATCCCTTTGCCAAATAGTAAATGTTAATGTTGCAATACATACAAGTCTCTTTACATTCAACGTACAACATCCAGACGCCTCTGAACTGCTGTCGTGTTGACGTGCTGATGGACAGAGTCTGGGATATCTGAGCTCTTCTTGGCGTATCTCAGGTGGCTGAGGCACTCCATGGTTCTCAGCTTGAGCTGTGGACTGCTGCACACCCTTATGGGTCCGGACAGCATTGTGGTTGGCTATGCAAGGAGTGAGTTTTCAGGGGCTGTGATGATTTTTTGGCCCATAACGATAACTGGCTTGTGAGCCGATTTAGACTACTTGTGTCCTGAATTGGAGCCCACATTACAAGGACCATCACCCCGTAGTCACACGATTCCTGTGTAGCAGCTAGAGGCGTGGTCCATCTCTAATACCCTCAGGTACCACTGTGAACACCAGGTGAAAGTATAATAACTATTATGTTTATTATTACACAGTGCACCAAGCACCCTCCACTCCACACTCATAAATCACAAGTAAACTACAACTAATACTCCCTACAGCGACGCCTGGTGGCCCCCAAGGTATCCAGCAGGGCTGTGTATAAACACTACATAGTCCATGATGCCCTGCTGGAACTCAGGGCATGAGCATGCTGTCGGGAGAGCTCCTTCTGGCGGCCTGGGGGTGAGGGCCGGAGTAAGATGCCGGCAATCCACCACACCTGTTCCATTACAGGTTTAAACATCTGTGGAGGGCTTGGCTTTGGGTGCTTTACAGCATGAACTGCCTACCAGTCAGGAATCTCACGGCCATTGCTGATAGGCGTCATGCTGTCTGTGTGGGATTGTGTAACCAGTGCTTGATGTAAACCTAAGTAACTGCCGGGGTATTACTCTTTTGTGTCTGCTTCATCTTACTCTTCACGATGTATTGTAAAATACAAATAGTTACTTGGGTTAGGGGGACTCTTGGGGATTTTCTGTACCTCTTTGTGATTCAATTGTACTTAAATACCTGCAAGGTCAGAGAGCGACATGCCCCTATGCACTGGCACACATCCACCATTTGCCAGAAAACCAGTGAAGTGTTGCTTTTCCTAATGTTATCACAGCGACCGTCTGCACACATTGTGTGATAAAGGCACCATCACAAAATGAACTTGTTTTTTAAACAGATAGCACTTTCATTTAATTAATATACAGCTAATGTGGGATACTCAAATGTGTCTGAGGAATGTTATAGCAAAGTGGCCGGGCTGAACACCTGATTCCTTTACTTTATCAAACGGTAGTGTGGGCAGCAGACTTCATGGCCATGCTGTGTGTGATGGTAACGCTGCTAG